>NC_135239.1:147924622-148093971 GCF_051348905.1 Ranitomeya variabilis | reverse complement strand
AAGCAATTAAAGCCCCCCGTGGGTACAAAATTAAGCCCTCTCTGCAAAACTTGATACTCATCCCTAGACAAAGCATAAGATGAAAGGTTGATAATCTGTCCTCTATCTAACTGTTTTTTGGTCTGAGAAAGTAACCCGTTCTCATCCCTTGTTCTAAAAAAGACGAGGAGGATGCTGAGGAGGAGGCCTGTGCTTGCATATCTCTTGTATTTATTGGAGGGGTATCTGAGGTTCCCGCTGCAATGTTGTAGCCTCCCCTTCCCCTTCTTCCATGCCTGGCCCTTGGATGTTGCCATCTTTTATATCTAAAGGTCTGTGCCCTATTGTTAAAGCCTCCTCTACCAGTCGTATCGGTCCTTTCTGTGTCTGAAGTGTCCAAATCTGACGAGGACACTTCACCCCCTCTACCTATTTGAAAATTAAAGGCTTGATTGTCAGCAAAGTTCTTAAGATCCTTTTGAAACTGGACCTGCTTCCTTTCCTTCAGCAAAGCCTGATATTTTTCAACAGAGGTCTGTAGCAAACCCTCCCGTCTATTGAAAATCTGGATCAGATTTGAAATTAGAACTTTTTCTATTAACCTGTTCAACTCACTTGTCGATTTCTCTAGTAATTTCTTCTCCTCAGATAACAGGAGTTGCATGAACCGTATCGATGAATCAATTGATTCTTTGAGCCACAGCTCTAAAAGTGCCGGAGATGATGTACGGGGGGAGGGAGAAATGTTAATCCTTAGACCCCGAGGGATGATTCTGTTTTTAATGTAATTTTCTAAGGTGCGAATCTCCCACCAAGATTTAAGAAAAGATTTGTACCCTATGTAGACTTCATTGAAAGTATTTTTTAAGGTTGTGACCCCAGTGCTACTATCTTGTGGACCATCTACATTAAAGGCCTGGATAGCATCCTCTAACCAAAAATCTAGATTAACAGGACCTGACAAAAAGCTAGCCATGCTCCGTCTAAGTAGGCTAAATTTCAAATTTAATGAATGAAAAATTGGGATACCTTAAACAAAAAATCATATAAAACCCAATATGTTTATTGATAAATTGTTAAAAATGCCACCAACCTGTGGCTGCACCAAAGAAAAACCAAAACACACAGTGAAAAAGCTAGTGTTGGGGACAGGTATTTCACCCTATCAAGATAGCTGTACTGGTGGCTACCTGGCAGTGGGGGTTGGCGCCCTAGGGGGAAGCGTGCTGGCGCCCCCACTCCTCGTCGTCTTTCCCTGGGGTCCTATTATGCCCTACCAATGTGTGAGGGTTCCCCTACCCACACAGTTGCAGATGTCTAAAGGGACCCCTAATTCGCTAGACAGAGATAAGCCTGCAGCTAGGGAAACCTATCCCCCAACACCGTGAATTAAAAGAATATTGAGTACATGAAGTGGACTTATATTGACAACTTTGTGAGATAATTTTCCCATAAGAGCCGATAATCACCTGGGAAAATCCACACAGCACCTTCTAGTATAACACAGCCTGCAGGGCATTAAAGATAAGTCCTGCAGAACGATCAATCCTCCTTTATGGTGCCCAAATGAGTACCACGGGGTGCTGTGACTATGAGCACATCAATATTATGCTGTTAAATGAGAGTGAATAAATTTGAGCAGCGCACACTGTCCAACAGTAAGCACCTTATTATAGATTATAATTGGTAATTTAAGGTGACTTAGTGCATAGGAACATCATAGGCAATATTTTCTACTACCAATATTTTCTACTACCAACAGCCCTTAATTATACAGATACCTCCTATCGGCAATGTTTTCTACTACCAACATCACTTAATTATACAGATATCGCCTATCGGCAATGTTGGGTGCCATGCATGTCAGTTTTCTATAGGGTCCACTGCCCAGCAGGATATTCAGTGCCACAGATATCCCACTGTATCCGTACATGAACATACGGACAGAATGTATGTCGCACACTTTCCCTCAAGGGTACGTTATTAAAAATGAAATAACATCAATTTAAAGTGTCCTTCGTGCAACATATTGCCATAGCCCGATAAACGTCTGTAGAGCATTAAAACGTGCGGCTTGTACTCATCACTCTCGAGGTGCCACGCCGTCAGCCACTTATCATATTCCGCCTCGACGCGTTTCGCCCCTCTGGCTCATCAGGAGGCCCGATCTTAGTGTCATGTATCTCGATGATGAAAGGATAGAAGTGAATTCTGATGTATATTACCTTAATTTATAGACTTAACCGCCGGCAGATTTCCGCGTGTAAGTACATCCGGTTACAAGACCCGGAAGTTATCAGATAGTGATGCTGCCCTATATTGATGTACCCCGCATGCGCTCAGTGGAACGCACGAGGTGAGCCGCAGCTTGCGTGTCGCCTACTGTCTCTATGGCGGTGAGAGTTCTGCGCCTGCGTTCAGATCTAAGCTGACTGCAACATACTAGAAGCGCCTCCTGAATTTACACCTTAACCATGAGGATGACAGGCATGAGCTTCGCCTAGTTCATAGATGTACCTATGACCGCATCCTGCGTCTCCACATTAACCATAGGGATGACAGGCATCAAGAACGCCTCGTTCATAGGTGTATCACTGGACGATGTAATACGTATCTAGCGGATAATATGATGTTCATATATTGACAACCAGCGTGTATAACAAAACTAAGGAATATAAATAATAAATTGAAGATAACGGGCACACGGATCTATGCCTATTACCCCCGAAAAGGGGGGGATATCAAGGAGACGGAGCTTGGAAACAATTCAGTTCATTTAGTCCAACAATACATATATTAAAATTCACATTAGATCCATTCTAGTTAGATTAATGGCCCCAGTAGGCCCACAAGAGCCTTGTAGCAGCCTTACAGCTGATCATATTAACACATAGAGGTTCTGGGGGCAGGTGTAAAATTATTAAAGGCTAAATTCAATATAGGCATAAAATAGGGGTTCATAGAAAACAGGTATATGACTGTTGCTCATTAATCCCTTTGGGGGTCACCGAATCCAGTCTAAAAATCCATTCACACTCCCTTTGGAGCACCATTCTATCAAAGTTACCCCCTCTGGGGTTAGGTTTTACTACCTCAATCACCGAGAAATTTACATCAAATGGATTTGCTGGATGTTGTACTCTCATGTGCCTAGCTAGCGGGGTATCTCTATTGTGTCTTATATCCCCTATATGATCTCCAACTCTTCTACGGAACTCTCTAACCGTCTTCCCTATGTAATCTTTAGGGCATGGACAAGAGGCCAAATATATCACCCCTGTAGTTTTGCAATTTGAGAAGTCCCGCTGGAAAAACTTTTTTCCAGTTGAAGAGCTTGTGAAGGACTTGTTTGGTCTCATGTATTTACATAGTTGGCATCCGCCACATCTAAAGAAACCACATGTCTTTCTCTGTAGCCAAGTGGACCTTGCCTTTGGTCTCATGTAATGGCTATGGACCAATGAGTCCCTAAGGGACCTGCCTCTTCTGAAGGTGATATCAGGATGGGATCCCAAAAGGTCAGTGAGTTCCGGGTCCATCCTGAGTATATCCCAGTGTTTATTAATAACGTCTCTGACCTTATTGTGTTGTGAGTCAAAGGTGCCTATAATCCTGATTTTGTTCTCCTCAGCCCTAGGCACGTTTTTATGCAACAGTTGTTGTCTGTCTAAACTTATGGCATTATTATATGCTGATTTCAAAATGTGGGAGGGATAGTTTTTCTCACTGAACCTATTGAGCATGTCAGTCGCCTGGCTTTGGAACATTCTCATATCGGAGCAATTTCTCCTCAGTCTTAGGAACTGGCCCTTTGGAATGCCTTTTTTAAGGGGGGCAGGATGGTGACTATGCCAATTAAGTAGCCCGTTTGTGCTTGTTGGTTTTCGGTAGATACTTGTTGACAAACCCCCATCTGGGGTTTTACTAATCATGACATCTAGGAAGGCCAGTTCCTTCGACTTGATCTCTGAAGTAAATTTTAAGCTGATGTTGTTAACATTCAGCTCCGTAATGAATCTATTAAACTGAGCCTCAGTGCCAACCCATATGACGAAAACGTCGTCGATGAACCTAAGCCAAATGGCTATGTACTCATTCCACCAGTTGGTATCTTTACCAAACACAGTTGTTTCTTCCCACCAGCCCAGGAACAGATTTGCATAAGATGGGGCACATGGGCACCCCATCGCGGTGCCCCTGAGCTGGTGGTAGTGTTTGCCATTAAACTTGAACGAGTTATGGGTAAGCACAAAGTCTAGCAAACAAACAACAAAGGAATTGTGTTCCCCACATTCTATCGACCTTTGTTTGAGGTAGTGATGTATGCCCCTTAGGCCCGCCTCATGTGGTATACTGCTGTACAGAGCCTCAACGTCAATCGACGCTAGAAAAAAATCACTTTCCAGTTGTATGCCTTCTATTTTCTGAAGTAGGTCCGTGGTGTCCCTAAGATATGAAGGGATAGACAGCACAAAAGGCCTCAAAATTTCTTCAAGATACAAGCCGCAGTTTTGTGTAAGTGAGTCCACTCCTGACACAATGGGTCTCCCCTTCAAAGGGTGCAGACCCTTGTGCACCTTAGGTAGTGTATAAAATGTGGCCTGCAGTGGAAAGGAAGGAAGCATCCTTCATTGCAGCGGGAACCTCAGATACCCCTCCAATAAATACAAGAGATATGCAAGCACAGGCCTCCTCCTCAGCATCCTCCTCGTCTTTTTTAGAACAAGGGATGAGAACGGGTTACTTTCTCAGACCAAAAAACAGTTAGATAGAGGACAGATTATCAACCTTTCATCTTATGCTTTGTCTAGGGATGAGTATCAAGTTTTGCAGAGAGGGCTTAATTTTGTACCCACGGGGGGCTTTAATTGCTTCAGTTGGATAAAGGATCTGAACCTTTTTTGCAGAAAATTAAAATGGAAAAAGTTCTTCCTACATAACAGTAGGGAGAACTGTCTGCAAATGGGACTACAAGAGGACGATATGGAGAGCTTTGAAGCCCTAGTAGGCTTGTTGGGTGAAAATGAAGTACACATGAATACCAATAGGGGCCCGTTCACTAACCTTAGAAACAAGAGTACCAAGATGCCACCCCAGGGTGATACTAAAAATATTGATATCTTCCTTCAATTGGTAGAGAGAGATTTAAAAAAGATCAGATACATGGATGCCGGTACAGATCATAATCTCAGTGAAAAGGAAAGGTTAGCGCTGGATACACTTAAGAAGAATGACCAATTAGTCATCAAGGCATCCGATAAGGGTGGTAACTTGGTCATAATGGACCATAAGATCTACTGTAATATGTGCAACAATATTCTACAGGATAAAAGCACCTATGAAACCCTTGATCGGGATCCCTCTGAGAGCTACAAAATTCAACTGAGAGAAATTCTTGAGGCAGCCCTATCTAAGGGGGTGATATCCAAATCTGAATATGGGTTTATGCTTCCTTCCTTTCCACTGCAGGCCACATTTTATACACTACCTAAGGTGCACAAGGGTCTGCACCCTTTGAAGGGGAGACCCATTGTGTCAGGAGTGGACTCACTTACACAAAACTGCGGCTTGTATCTTGAAGAAATTTTGAGGCCTTTTGTGCTGTCTATCCCTTCATATCTTAGGGACACCACGGACCTACTTCAGAAAATAGAAGGCATACAACTGGAAAGTGATTTTTTTCTAGCGTCGATTGACGTTGAGGCTCTGTACAGCAGTATACCACATGAGGCGGGCCTAAGGGGCATACATCACTACCTCAAACAAAGGTCGATAGAATGTGGGGAACACAATTCCTTTGTTGTTTGTTTGCTAGACTTTGTGCTTACCCATAACTCGTTCAAGTTTAATGGCAAACACTACCACCAGCTCAGGGGCACCGCGATGGGGTGCCCATGTGCCCCATCTTATGCAAATCTGTTCCTGGGCTGGTGGGAAGAAACAACTGTGTTTGGTAAAGATACCAACTGGTGGAATGAGTACATAGCCATTTGGCTTAGGTTCATCGACGACGTTTTCGTCATATGGGTTGGCACTGAGGCTCAGTTTAATAGATTCATTACGGAGCTGAATGTTAACAACATCAGCTTAAAATTTACTTCAGAGATCAAGTCGAAGGAACTGGCCTTCCTAGATGTCATGATTAGTAAAACCCCAGATGGGGGTTTGTCAACAAGTATCTACCGAAAACCAACAAGCACAAACGGGCTACTTAATTGGCATAGTCACCATCCTGCCCCCCTTAAAAAAGGCATTCCAAAGGGCCAGTTCCTAAGACTGAGGAGAAATTGCTCCGATATGAGAATGTTCCAAAGCCAGGCGACTGACATGCTCAATAGGTTCAGTGAGAAAAACTATCCCTCCCACATTTTGAAATCAGCATATAATAATGCCATAAGTTTAGACAGACAACAACTGTTGCATAAAAACGTGCCTAGGGCTGAGGAGAACAAAATCAGGATTATAGGCACCTTTGACTCACAACACAATAAGGTCAGAGACGTTATTAATAAACACTGGGATATACTCAGGATGGACCCGGAACTCACTGACCTTTTGGGATCCCATCCTGATATCACCTTCAGAAGAGGCAGGTCCCTTAGGGACTCATTGGTCCATAGCCATTACATGAGACCAAAGGCAAGGTCCACTTGGCTACAGAGAAAGACATGTGGTTTCTTTAGATGTGGCGGATGCCAACTATGTAAATACATGAGACCAAACAAGTCCTTCACAAGCTCTTCAACTGGAAAAAAGTTTTTCCAGCGGGACTTCTCAAATTGCAAAACTACAGGGGTGATATATTTGGCCTCTTGTCCATGCCCTAAAGATTACATAGGGAAGACGGTTAGAGAGTTCCGTAGAAGAGTTGGAGATCATATAGGGGATATAAGACACAATAGAGATACCCCGCTAGCTAGGCACATGAGAGTACAACATCCAGCAAATCCATTTGATGTAAATTTCTCGGTGATTGAGGTAGTAAAACCTAACCCCAGAGGGGGTAACTTTGATAGAATGGTGCTCCAAAAGGAGTGTGAATGGATTTTTAGACTGGATTCGGTGACCCCCAAAGGGATTAATGAGCAACAGTCATATACCTGTTTTCTATGAACCCCTATTTTATGCCTATATTGAATTTAGCCTTTAATAATTTTACACCTGCCCCCAGAACCTCTATGTGTTAATATGATCAGCTGTAAGGCTGCTACAAGGCTCTTGTGGGCCTACTGGGGCCATTAATCTAACTAGAATGGATCTAATGTGAATTTTAATATATGTATTGTTGGACTAAATGAACTGAATTGTTTCCAAGCTCCGTCTCCTTGATATCCCCCCCTTTTCGGGGGTAATAGGCATAGATCCGTGTGCCCGTTATCTTCAATTTATTATTTATATTCCTTAGTTTTGTTATACACGCTGGTTGTCAATATATGAACATCATATTATCCGCTAGATACGTATTACATCGTCCAGTGATACACCTATGAACGAGGCGTTCTTGATGCCTGTCATCCCTATGGTTAATGTGGAGACGCAGGATGCGGTCATAGGTACATCTATGAACTAGGCGAAGCTCATGCCTGTCATCCTCATGGTTAAGGTGTAAATTCAGGAGGCGCTTCTAGTATGTTGCAGTCAGCTTAGATCTGAACGCAGGCGCAGAACTCTCACCGCCATAGAGACAGTAGGCGACACGCAAGCTGCGGCTCACCTCGTGCGTTCCACTGAGCGCATGCGGGGTACATCAATATAGGGCAGCATCACTATCTGATAACTTCCGGGTCTTGTAACCGGATGTACTTACACGCGGAAATCTGCCGGCGGTTAAGTCTATAAATTAAGGTAATATACATCAGAATTCACTTCTATCCTTTCATCATCGAGATACATGACACTAAGATCGGGCCTCCTGATGAGCCAGAGGGGCGAAACGCGTCGAGGCGGAATATGATAAGTGGCTGACGGCGTGGCACCTCGAGAGTGATGAGTACAAGCCGCACGTTTTAATGCTCTACAGACGTTTATCGGGCTATGGCAATATGTTGCACGAAGACACTTTAAATTGATGTTATTTCATTTTTAATAACGTACCCTTGAGGGAAAGTGTGCGACATACATTCTGTCCGTATGTTCATGTACGGATACAGTGGGATATCTGTGGCACTGAATATCCTGCTGGGCAGTGGACCCTATAGAAAACTGACATGCATGGCACCCAACATTGCCGATAGGCGATATCTGTATAATTAAGTGATGTTGGTAGTAGAAAACATTGCCGATAGGAGGTATCTGTATAATTAAGTGCTGTTGGTAGTAGAAAATATTGGTAGTAGAAAATATTGCCTATGATGTTCCTATGCACTAAGTCACCTTAAATTACCAATTATAATCTATAATAAGGTGCTTACTGTTGGACAGTGTGCGCTGCTCAAATTTATTCACTCTCATTTAACAGCATAATATTGATGTGCTCATAGTCACAGCACCCCGTGGTACTCATTTGGGCACCATAAAGGAGGATTGATCGTTCTGCAGGACTTATCTTTAATGCCCTGCAGGCTGTGTTATACTAGAAGGTGCTGTGTGGATTTTCCCAGGTGATTATCGGCTCTTATGGGAAAATTATCTCACAAAGTTGTCAATATAAGTCCACTTCATGTACTCAATATTCTTTTAATTCACGGTGTTGGGGGATAGGTTTCCCTAGCTGCAGGCTTATCTCTGTCTAGCGAATTAGGGGTCCCTTTAGACATCTGCAACTGTGTGGGTAGGGGAACCCTCACACATTGGTAGGGCATAATAGGACCCCAGGGAAAGACGACGAGGAGTGGGGGCGCCAGCACGCTTCCCCCTAGGGCGCCAACCCCCACTGCCAGGTAGCCACCAGTACAGCTATCTTGATAGGGTGAAATACCTGTCCCCAACACTAGCTTTTTCACTGTGTGTTTTGGTTTTTCTTTGGTGCAGCCACAGGTTGGTGGCATTTTTAACAATTTATCAATAAACATATTGGGTTTTATATGATTTTTTGTTTAAGGTATCCCAATTTTTCATTCATTAAATTTGAAATTTAGCCTACTTAGACGGAGCATGGCTAGCTTTTTGTCAGGTCCTGTTAATCTAGATTTTTGGTTAGAGGATGCTATCCAGGCCTTTAATGTAGATGGTCCACAAGATAGTAGCACTGGGGTCACAACCTTAAAAAATACTTTCAATGAAGTCTACATAGGGTACAAATCTTTTCTTAAATCTTGGTGGGAGATTCGCACCTTAGAAAATTACATTAAAAACAGAATCATCCCTCGGGGTCTAAGGATTAACATTTCTCCCTCCCCCCGTACATCATCTCCGGCACTTTTAGAGCTGTGGCTCAAAGAATCAATTGATTCATCGATACGGTTCATGCAACTCCTGTTATCTGAGGAGAAGAAATTACTAGAGAAATCGACAAGTGAGTTGAACAGGTTAATAGAAAAAGTTCTTAATTTCAAATCTGATCCAGATTTCAATAGACGGGAGGGTTTGCTACAGACCTCTGTTGACAAATATCAGGCTTTGCTGAAGGAAAGGAAGCAGGTCCAGTTTCAAAAGGATCTTAAGAACTTTGCTGACAATCAAGCCTTTAATTTTCAAATAGGTAGAGGGGGTGAAGTGTCCTCGTCAGATTTGGACACTTCAGACACAGAAAGGACCGATACGACTGGTAGAGGAGGCTTTAACAATAGGGCACAGACCTTTAGATATAAAAGATGGCAACATCCAAGGGCCAGGCATGGAAGAAGGGGAAGGGGAGGCTACAACATTGCAGCGGGAACCTCAGATACCCCTCCAATAAATACAAGAGATATGCAAGCACAGGCCTCCTCCTCAGCATCCTCCTCGTCTTTTTTAGAACAAGGGATGAGAACGGGTTACTTTCTCAGACCAAAAAACAGTTAGATAGAGGACAGATTATCAACCTTTCATCTTATGCTTTGTCTAGGGATGAGTATCAAGTTTTGCAGAGAGGGCTTAATTTTGTACCCACGGGGGGCTTTAATTGCTTCAGTTGGATAAAGGATCTGAACCTTTTTTGCAGAAAATTAAAATGGAAAAAGTTCTTCCTACATAACAGTAGGGAGAACTGTCTGCAAATGGGACTACAAGAGGACGATATGGAGAGCTTTGAAGCCCTAGTAGGCTTGTTGGGTGAAAATGAAGTACACATGAATACCAATAGGGGCCCGTTCACTAACCTTAGAAACAAGAGTACCAAGATGCCACCCCAGGGTGATACTAAAAATATTGATATCTTCCTTCAATTGGTAGAGAGAGATTTAAAAAAGATCAGATACATGGATGCCGGTACAGATCATAATCTCAGTGAAAAGGAAAGGTTAGCGCTGGATACACTTAAGAAGAATGACCAATTAGTCATCAAGGCATCCGATAAGGGTGGTAACTTGGTCATAATGGACCATAAGATCTACTGTAATATGTGCAACAATATTCTACAGGATAAAAGCACCTATGAAACCCTTGATCGGGATCCCTCTGAGAGCTACAAAATTCAACTGAGAGAAATTCTTGAGGCAGCCCTATCTAAGGGGGTGATATCCAAATCTGAATATGGGTTTATGCTTCCTTCCTTTCCACTGCAGGCCACATTTTATACACTACCTAAGGTGCACAAGGGTCTGCACCCTTTGAAGGGGAGACCCATTGTGTCAGGAGTGGACTCACTTACACAAAACTGCGGCTTGTATCTTGAAGAAATTTTGAGGCCTTTTGTGCTGTCTATCCCTTCATATCTTAGGGACACCACGGACCTACTTCAGAAAATAGAAGGCATACAACTGGAAAGTGATTTTTTTCTAGCGTCGATTGACGTTGAGGCTCTGTACAGCAGTATACCACATGAGGCGGGCCTAAGGGGCATACATCACTACCTCAAACAAAGGTCGATAGAATGTGGGGAACACAATTCCTTTGTTGTTTGTTTGCTAGACTTTGTGCTTACCCATAACTCGTTCAAGTTTAATGGCAAACACTACCACCAGCTCAGGGGCACCGCGATGGGGTGCCCATGTGCCCCATCTTATGCAAATCTGTTCCTGGGCTGGTGGGAAGAAACAACTGTGTTTGGTAAAGATACCAACTGGTGGAATGAGTACATAGCCATTTGGCTTAGGTTCATCGACGACGTTTTCGTCATATGGGTTGGCACTGAGGCTCAGTTTAATAGATTCATTACGGAGCTGAATGTTAACAACATCAGCTTAAAATTTACTTCAGAGATCAAGTCGAAGGAACTGGCCTTCCTAGATGTCATGATTAGTAAAACCCCAGATGGGGGTTTGTCAACAAGTATCTACCGAAAACCAACAAGCACAAACGGGCTACTTAATTGGCATAGTCACCATCCTGCCCCCCTTAAAAAAGGCATTCCAAAGGGCCAGTTCCTAAGACTGAGGAGAAATTGCTCCGATATGAGAATGTTCCAAAGCCAGGCGACTGACATGCTCAATAGGTTCAGTGAGAAAAACTATCCCTCCCACATTTTGAAATCAGCATATAATAATGCCATAAGTTTAGACAGACAACAACTGTTGCATAAAAACGTGCCTAGGGCTGAGGAGAACAAAATCAGGATTATAGGCACCTTTGACTCACAACACAATAAGGTCAGAGACGTTATTAATAAACACTGGGATATACTCAGGATGGACCCGGAACTCACTGACCTTTTGGGATCCCATCCTGATATCACCTTCAGAAGAGGCAGGTCCCTTAGGGACTCATTGGTCCATAGCCATTACATGAGACCAAAGGCAAGGTCCACTTGGCTACAGAGAAAGACATGTGGTTTCTTTAGATGTGGCGGATGCCAACTATGTAAATACATGAGACCAAACAAGTCCTTCACAAGCTCTTCAACTGGAAAAAAGTTTTTCCAGCGGGACTTCTCAAATTGCAAAACTACAGGGGTGATATATTTGGCCTCTTGTCCATGCCCTAAAGATTACATAGGGAAGACGGTTAGAGAGTTCCGTAGAAGAGTTGGAGATCATATAGGGGATATAAGACACAATAGAGATACCCCGCTAGCTAGGCACATGAGAGTACAACATCCAGCAAATCCATTTGATGTAAATTTCTCGGTGATTGAGGTAGTAAAACCTAACCCCAGAGGGGGTAACTTTGATAGAATGGTGCTCCAAAGGGAGTGTGAATGGATTTTTAGACTGGATTCGGTGACCCCCAAAGGGATTAATGAGCAACAGTCATATACCTGTTTTCTATGAACCCCTATTTTATGCCTATATTGAATTTAGCCTTTAATAATTTTACACCTGCCCCCAGAACCTCTATGTGTTAATATGATCAGCTGTAAGGCTGCTACAAGGCTCTTGTGGGCCTACTGGGGCCATTAATCTAACTAGAATGGATCTAATGTGAATTTTAATATATGTATTGTTGGACTAAATGAACTGAATTGTTTCCAAGCTCCGTCTCCTTGATATCCCCCCCTTTTCGGGGGTAATAGGCATAGATCCGTGTGCCCGTTATCTTCAATTTATTATTTATATTCCTTAGTTTTGTTATACACGCTGGTTGTCAATATATGAACATCATATTATCCGCTAGATACATATTACATCGTCCAGTGATACACCTATGAACGAGGCGTTCTTGATGCCTGTCATCCCTATGGTTAATGTGGAGACGCAGGATGCGGTCATAGGTACATCTATGAACTAGGCGAAGCTCATGCCTGTCATCCTCATGGTTAAGGTGTAAATTCAGGAGGCGCTTCTAGTATGTTGCAGTCAGCTTAGATCTGAACGCAGGCGCAGAACTCTCACCGCCATAGAGACAGTAGGCGACACGCAAGCTGCGGCTCACCTCGTGCGTTCCACTGAGCGCATGCGGGGTACATCAATATAGGGCAGCATCACTATCTGATAACTTCCGGGTCTTGTAACCGGATGTACTTACACGCGGAAATCTGCCGGCGGTTAAGTCTATAAATTAAGGTAATATACATCAGAATTCACTTCTATCCTTTCATCATCGAGATACATGACACTAAGATCGGGCCTCCTGATGAGCCAGAGGGGCGAAACGCGTCGAGGCGGAATATGATAAGTGGCTGACGGCGTGGCACCTCGAGAGTGATGAGTACAAGCCGCACGTTTTAATGCTCTACAGACGTTTATCGGGCTATGGCAATATGTTGCACGAAGACACTTTAAATTGATGTTATTTCATTTTTAATAACGTACCCTTGAGGGAAAGTGTGCGACATACATTCTGTCCGTATGTTCATGTACGGATACAGTGGGATATCTGTGGCACTGAATATCCTGCTGGGCAGTGGACCCTATAGAAAACTGACATGCATGGCACCCAACATTGCCGATAGGCGATATCTGTATAATTAAGTGATGTTGGTAGTAGAAAACATTGCCGATAGGAGGTATCTGTATAATTAAGTGCTGTTGGTAGTAGAAAATATTGGTAGTAGAAAATATTGCCTATGATGTTCCTATGCACTAAGTCACCTTAAATTACCAATTATAATCTATAATAAGGTGCTTACTGTTGGACAGTGTGCGCTGCTCAAATTTATTCACTCTCATTTAACAGCATAATATTGATGTGCTCATAGTCACAGCACCCCGTGGTACTCATTTGGGCACCATAAAGGAGGATTGATCGTTCTGCAGGACTTATCTTTAATGCCCTGCAGGCTGTGTTATACTAGAAGGTGGTGTGGATTTTCCCAGGTGATTATCGGCTCTTATGGGAAAATTATCTCACAAAGTTGTCAATATAAGTCCACTTCATATACTCAATATTCTTTTAATTCACGGTGTTGGGGGATAGGTTTCCCTAGCTGCAGGCTTATCTCTGTCTAGCGAATTAGGGGTCCCTTTAGACATCTGCAACTGTGTGGGTAGGGGAACCCTCACACATTGGTAGGGCATAATAGGACCCCAGGGAAAGACGACGAGGAGTGGGGGCGCCAGCACGCTTCCCCCTAGGGCGCCAACCCCCACTGCCAGGTAGCCACCAGTACAGCTATCTTGATAGGGTGAAATACCTGTCCCCAACACTAGCTTTTTCACTGTGTGTTTTGGTTTTTCTTTGGTGCAGCCACAGGTTGGTGGCATTTTTAACAATTTATCAATAAACATATTGGGTTTTATATGATTTTTTGTTTAAGGTATCCCAATTTTTCATTCATTAAATTTGAAATTTAGCCTACTTAGACGGAGCATGGCTAGCTTTTTGTCAGGTCCTGTTAATCTAGATTTTTGGTTAGAGGATGCTATCCAGGCCTTTAATGTAGATGGTCCACAAGATAGTAGCACTGGGGTCACAACCTTAAAAAATACTTTCAATGAAGTCTACATAGGGTACAAATCTTTTCTTAAATCTTGGTGGGAGATTCGCACCTTAGAAAATTACATTAAAAACAGAATCATCCCTCGGGGTCTAAGGATTAACATTTCTCCCTCCCCCCGTACATCATCTCCGGCACTTTTAGAGCTGTGGCTCAAAGAATCAATTGATTCATCGATACGGTTCATGCAACTCCTGTTATCTGAGGAGAAGAAATTACTAGAGAAATCGACAAGTGAGTTGAACAGGTTAATAGAAAAAGTTCTTAATTTCAAATCTGATCCAGATTTCAATAGACGGGAGGGTTTGCTACAGACCTCTGTTGAAAAATATCAGGCTTTGCTGAAGGAAAGGAAGCAGGTCCAGTTTCAAAAGGATCTTAAGAACTTTGCTGACAATCAAGCCTTTAATTTTCAAATAGGTAGAGGGGGTGAAGTGTCCTCGTCAGATTTGGACACTTCAGACACAGAAAGGACCGATACGACTGGTAGAGGAGGCTTTAACAATAGGGCACAGACCTTTAGATATAAAAGATGGCAACATCCAAGGGCCAGGCATGGAAGAAGGGGAAGGGGAGGCTACAACATTGCAGCGGGAACCTCAGATACCCCTCCAATAAATACAAGAGATATGCAAGCACAGGCCTCCTCCTCAGCATCCTCCTCGTCTTTTTTAGAACAAGGGATGAGAACGGGTTACTTTCTCAGACCAAAAAACAGTTAGATAGAGGACAGATTATCAACCTTTCATCTTATGCTTTGTCTAGGGATGAGTATCAAGTTTTGCAGAGAGGGCTTAATTTTGTACCCACGGGGGGCTTTAATTGCTTCAGTTGGATAAAGGATCTGAACCTTTTTTGCAGAAAATTAAAATGGAAAAAGTTCTTCCTACATAACAGTAGGGAGAACTGTCTGCAAATGGGACTACAAGAGGACGATATGGAGAGCTTTGAAGCCCTAGTAGGCTTGTTGGGTGAAAATGAAGTACACATGAATACCAATAGGGGCCCGTTCACTAACCTTAGAAACAAGAGTACCAAGATGCCACCCCAGGGTGATACTAAAAATATTGATATCTTCCTTCAATTGGTAGAGAGAGATTTAAAAAAGATCAGATACATGGATGCCGGTACAGATCATAATCTCAGTGAAAAGGAAAGGTTAGCGCTGGATACACTTAAGAAGAATGACCAATTAGTCATCAAGGCATCCGATAAGGGTGGTAACTTGGTCATAATGGACCATAAGATCTACTGTAATATGTGCAACAATATTCTACAGGATAAAAGCACCTATGAAACCCTTGATCGGGATCCCTCTGAGAGCTACAAAATTCAACTGAGAGAAATTCTTGAGGCAGCCCTATCTAAGGGGGTGATATCCAAATCTGAATATGGGTTTATGCTTCCTTCCTTTCCACTGCAGGCCACATTTTATACACTACCTAAGGTGCACAAGGGTCTGCACCCTTTGAAGGGGAGACCCATTGTGTCAGGAGTGGACTCACTTACACAAAACTGCGGCTTGTATCTTGAAGAAATTTTGAGGCCTTTTGTGCTGTCTATCCCTTCATATCTTAGGGACACCACGGACCTACTTCAGAAAATAGAAGGCATACAACTGGAAAGTGATTTTTTTCTAGCATCGATTGACGTTGAGGCTCTGTACAGCAGTATACCACATGAGGCGGGCCTAAGGGGCATACATCACTACCTCAAACAAAGGTCGATAGAATGTGGGGAACACAATTCCTTTGTTGTTTGTTTGCTAGACTTTGTGCTTACCCATAACTCGTTCAAGTTTAATGGCAAACACTACCACCAGCTCAGGGGCACCGCGATGGGGTGCCCATGTGCCCCATCTTATGCAAATCTGTTCCTGGGCTGGTGGGAAGAAACAACTGTGTTTGGTAAAGATACCAACTGGTGGAATGAGTACATAGCCATTTGGCTTAGGTTCATCGACGACGTTTTCGTCATATGGGTTGGCACTGAGGCTCAGTTTAATAGATTCATTACGGAGCTGAATGTTAACAACATCAGCTTAAAATTTACTTCAGAGATCAAGTCGAAGGAACTGGCCTTCCTAGATGTCATGATTAGTAAAACCCCAGATGGGGGTTTGTCAACAAGTATCTACCGAAAACCAACAAGCACAAACGGGCTACTTAATTGGCATAGTCACCATCCTGCCCTCCTTAAAAAAGGCATTCCAAAGGGCCAGTTCCTAAGACTGAGGAGAAATTGCTCCGATATGAGAATGTTCCAAAGCCAGGCGACTGACATGCTCAATAGGTTCAGTGAGAAAAACTATCCCTCCCACATTTTGAAATCAGCATATAATAATGCCATAAGTTTAGACAGACAACAACTGTTGCATAAAAACGTGCCTAGGGCTGAGGAGAACAAAATCAGGATTATAGGCACCTTTGACTCACAACACAATAAGGTCAGAGACGTTATTAATAAACACTGGGATATACTCAGGATGGACCCGGAACTCACTGACCTTTTGGGATCCCATCCTGATATCACCTTCAGAAGAGGCAGGTCCCTTAGGGACTCATTGGTCCATAGCCATTACATGAGACCAAAGGCAAGGTCCACTTGGCTACAGAGAAAGACATGTGGTTTCTTTAGATGTGGCGGATGCCAACTATGTAAATACATGAGACCAAACAAGTCCTTCACAAGCTCTTCAACTGGAAAAAAGTTTTTCCAGCGGGACTTCTCAAATTGCAAAACTACAGGGGTGATATATTTGGCCTCTTGTCCATGCCCTAAAGATTACATAGGGAAGACGGTTAGAGAGTTCCGTAGAAGAGTTGGAGATCATATAGGGGATATAAGACACAATAGAGATACCCCGCTAGCTAGGCACATGAGAGTACAACATCCAGCAAATCCATTTGATGTAAATTTCTCGGTGATTGAGGTAGTAAAACCTAACCCCAGAGGGGGTAACTTTGATAGAATGGTGCTCCAAAGGGAGTGTGAATGGATTTTTAGACTGGATTCGGTGACCCCCAAAGGGATTAATGAGCAACAGTCATATACCTGTTTTCTATGAACCCCTATTTTATGCCTATATTGAATTTAGCCTTTAATAATTTTACACCTGCCCCCAGAACCTCTATGTGTTAATATGATCAGCTGTAAGGCTGCTACAAGGCTCTTGTGGGCCTACTGGGGCCATTAATCTAACTAGAATGGATCTAATGTGAATTTTAATATATGTATTGTTGGACTAAATGAACTGAATTGTTTCCAAGCTCCGTCTCCTTGATATCCCCCCCTTTTCGGGGGTAATAGGCATAGATCCGTGTGCCCGTTATCTTTAATTTATTATTTATATTCCTTAGTTTTGTTATACACGCTGGTTGTCAATATATGAACATCATATTATCCGCTAGATACGTATTACATCGTCCAGTGATACACCTATGAACGAGGCGTTCTTGATGCCTGTCATCCCTATGGTTAATGTGGAGACGCAGGATGCGGTCATAGGTACATCTATGAACTAGGCGAAGCTCATGCCTGTCATCCTCATGGTTAAGGTGTAAATTCAGGAGGCGCTTCTAGTATGTTGCAGTCAGCTTAGATCTGAACGCAGGCGCAGAACTCTCACCGCCATAGAGACAGTAGGCGACACGCAAGCTGCGGCTCACCTCGTGCGTTCCACTGAGCGCATGCGGGGTACATCAATATAGGGCAGCATCACTATCTGATAACTTCCGGGTCTTGTAACCGGATGTACTTACACGCGGAAATCTGCCGGCGGTTAAGTCTATAAATTAAGGTAATATACATCAGAATTCACTTCTATCCTTTCATCATCGAGATACATGACACTAAGATCGGGCCTCCTGATGAGCCAGAGGGGCGAAACGCGTCGAGGCGGAATATGATAAGTGGCTGACGGCGTGGCACCTCGAGAGTGATGAGTACAAGCCGCACGTTTTAATGCTCTACAGACGTTTATCGGGCTATGGCAATATGTTGCACGAAGACACTTTAAATTGATGTTATTTCATTTTTAATAACGTACCCTTGAGGGAAAGTGTGCGACATACATTCTGTCCGTATGTTCATGTACGGATACAGTGGGATATCTGTGGCACTGAATATCCTGCTGGGCAGTGGACCCTATAGAAAACTGACATGCATGGCACCCAACATTGCCGATAGGCGATATCTGTATAATTAAGTGATGTTGGTAGTAGAAAACATTGCCGATAGGAGGTATCTGTATAATTAAGTGCTGTTGGTAGTAGAAAATATTGGTAGTAGAAAATATTGCCTATGATGTTCCTATGCACTAAGTCACCTTAAATTACCAATTATAATCTATAATAAGGTGCTTACTGTTGGACAGTGTGCGCTGCTCAAATTTATTCACTCTCATTTAACAGCATAATATTGATGTGCTCATAGTCACAGCACCCCGTGGTACTCATTTGGGCACCATAAAGGAGGATTGATCGTTCTGCAGGACTTATCTTTAATGCCCTGCAGGCTGTGTTATACTAGAAGGTGCTGTGTGGATTTTCCCAGGTGATTATCGGCTCTTATGGGAAAATTATCTCACAAAGTTGTCAATATAAGTCCACTTCATATACTCAATATTCTTTTAATTCACGGTGTTGGGGGATAGGTTTCCCTAGCTGCAGGCTTATCTCTGTCTAGCGAATTAGGGGTCCCTTTAGACATCTGCAACTGTGTGGGTAGGGGAACCCTCACACATTGGTAGGGCATAATAGGACCCCAGGGAAAGACGACGAGGAGTGGGGGCGCCAGCACGCTTCCCCCTAGGGCGCCAACCCCCACTGCCAGGTAGCCACCAGTACAGCTATCTTGATAGGGTGAAATACCTGTCCCCAACACTAGCTTTTTCACTGTGTGTTTTGGTTTTTCTTTGGTGCAGCCACAGGTTGGTGGCATTTTTAACAATTTATCAATAAACATATTGGGTTTTATATGATTTTTTGTTTAAGGTATCCCAATTTTTCATTCATTAAATTTGAAATTTAGCCTACTTAGACGGAGCATGGCTAGCTTTTTGTCAGGTCCTGTTAATCTAGATTTTTGGTTAGAGGATGCTATCCAGGCCTTTAATGTAGATGGTCCACAAGATAGTAGCACTGGGGTCACAACCTTAAAAAATACTTTCAATGAAGTCTACATAGGGTACAAATCTTTTCTTAAATCTTGGTGGGAGATTCGCACCTTAGAAAATTACATTAAAAACAGAATCATCCCTCGGGGTCTAAGGATTAACATTTCTCCCTCCCCCCGTACATCATCTCCGGCACTTTTAGAGCTGTGGCTCAAAGAATCAATTGATTCATCGATACGGTTCATGCAACTCCTGTTATCTGAGGAGAAGAAATTACTAGAGAAATTGACAAGTGAGTTGAACAGGTTAATAGAAAAAGTTCTTAATTTCAAATCTGATCCAGATTTCAATAGACGGGAGGGTTTGCTACAGACCTCTGTTGAAAAATATCAGGCTTTGCTGAAGGAAAGGAAGCAGGTCCAGTTTCAAAAGGATCTTAAGAACTTTGCTGACAATCAAGCCTTTAATTTTCAAATAGGTAGAGGGGGTGAAGTGTCCTCGTCAGATTTGGACACTTCAGACACAGAAAGGACCGATACGACTGGTAGAGGAGGCTTTAACAATAGGGCACAGACCTTTAGATATAAAAGATGGCAACATCCAAGGGCCAGGCATGGAAGAAGGGGAAGGGGAGGCTACAACATTGCAGCGGGAACCTCAGATACCCCTCCAATAAATACAAGAGATATGCAAGCACAGGCCTCCTCCTCAGCATCCTCCTCGTCTTTTTTAGAACAAGGGATGAGAACGGGTTACTTTCTCAGACCAAAAAACAGTTAGATAGAGGACAGATTATCAACCTTTCATCTTATGCTTTGTCTAGGGATGAGTATCAAGTTTTGCAGAGAGGGCTTAATTTTGTACCCACGGGGGGCTTTAATTGCTTCAGTTGGATAAAGGATCTGAACCTTTTTTGCAGAAAATTAAAATGGAAAAAGTTCTTCCTACATAACAGTAGGGAGAACTGTCTGCAAATGGGACTACAAGAGGACGATATGGAGAGCTTTGAAGCCCTAGTAGGCTTGTTGGGTGAAAATGAAGTACACATGAATACCAATAGGGGCCCGTTCACTAACCTTAGAAACAAGAGTACCAAGATGCCACCCCAGGGTGATACTAAAAATATTGATATCTTCCTTCAATTGGTAGAGAGAGATTTAAAAAAGATCAGATACATGGATGCCGGTACAGATCATAATCTCAGTGAAAAGGAAAGGTTAGCGCTGGATACACTTAAGAAGAATGACCAATTAGTCATCAAGGTATCCGATAAGGGTGGTAACTTGGTCATAATGGACCATAAGATCTACTGTA
Source organism: Ranitomeya variabilis (assembly GCF_051348905.1). Lineage (NCBI taxonomy): Eukaryota > Metazoa > Chordata > Amphibia > Anura > Dendrobatidae > Ranitomeya > Ranitomeya variabilis. The sequence goes on along the minus strand of NC_135239.1, from coordinate 148,073,170 downwards.
ATATGTGCAACAATATTCTACAGGATAAAAGCACCTATGAAACCCTTGATCGGGATCCCTCTGAGAGCTACAAAATTCAACTGAGAGAAATTCTTGAGGCAGCCCTATCTAAGGGGGTGATATCCAAATCTGAATATGGGTTTATGCTTCCTTCCTTTCCACTGCAGGCCACATTTTATACACTACCTAAGGTGCACAAGGGTCTGCACCCTTTGAAGGGGAGACCCATTGTGTCAGGAGTGGACTCACTTACACAAAACTGCGGCTTGTATCTTGAAGAAATTTTGAGGCCTTTTGTGCTGTCTATCCCTTCATATCTTAGGGACACCACGGACCTACTTCAGAAAATAGAAGGCATACAACTGGAAAGTGATTTTTTTCTAGCGTCGATTGACGTTGAGGCTCTGTACAGCAGTATACCACATGAGGCGGGCCTAAGGGGCATACATCACTACCTCAAACAAAGGTCGATAGAATGTGGGGAACACAATTCCTTTGTTGTTTGTTTGCTAGACTTTGTGCTTACCCATAACTCGTTCAAGTTTAATGGCAAACACTACCACCAGCTCAGGGGCACCGCGATGGGGTGCCCATGTGCCCCATCTTATGCAAATCTGTTCCTGGGCTGGTGGGAAGAAACAACTGTGTTTGGTAAAGATACCAACTGGTGGAATGAGTACATAGCCATTTGGCTTAGGTTCATCGACGACGTTTTCGTCATATGGGTTGGCACTGAGGCTCAGTTTAATAGATTCATTACGGAGCTGAATGTTAACAACATCAGCTTAAAATTTACTTCAGAGATCAAGTCGAAGGAACTGGCCTTCCTAGATGTCATGATTAGTAAAACCCCAGATGGGGGTTTGTCAACAAGTATCTACCGAAAACCAACAAGCACAAACGGGCTACTTAATTGGCATAGTCACCATCCTGCCCCCCTTAAAAAAGGCATTCCAAAGGGCCAGTTCCTAAGACTGAGGAGAAATTGCTCCGATATGAGAATGTTCCAAAGCCAGGCGACTGACATGCTCAATAGGTTCAGTGAGAAAAACTATCCCTCCCACATTTTGAAATCAGCATATAATAATGCCATAAGTTTAGACAGACAACAACTGTTGCATAAAAACGTGCCTAGGGCTGAGGAGAACAAAATCAGGATTATAGGCACCTTTGACTCACAACACAATAAGGTCAGAGACGTTATTAATAAACACTGGGATATACTCAGGATGGACCCGGAACTCACTGACCTTTTGGGATCCCATCCTGATATCACCTTCAGAAGAGGCAGGTCCCTTAGGGACTCATTGGTCCATAGCCATTACATGAGACCAAAGGCAAGGTCCACTTGGCTACAGAGAAAGACATGTGGTTTCTTTAGATGTGGCGGATGCCAACTATGTAAATACATGAGACCAAACAAGTCCTTCACAAGCTCTTCAACTGGAAAAAAGTTTTTCCAGCGGGACTTCTCAAATTGCAAAACTACAGGGGTGATATATTTGGCCTCTTGTCCATGCCCTAAAGATTACATAGGGAAGACGGTTAGAGAGTTCCGTAGAAGAGTTGGAGATCATATAGGGGATATAAGACACAATAGAGATACCCCGCTAGCTAGGCACATGAGAGTACAACATCCAGCAAATCCATTTGATGTAAATTTCTCGGTGATTGAGGTAGTAAAACCTAACCCCAGAGGGGGTAACTTTGATAGAATGGTGCTCCAAAGGGAGTGTGAATGGATTTTTAGACTGGATTCGGTGACCCCCAAAGGGATTAATGAGCAACAGTCATATACCTGTTTTCTATGAACCCCTATTTTATGCCTATATTGAATTTAGCCTTTAATAATTTTACACCTGCCCCCAGAACCTCTATGTGTTAATATGATCAGCTGTAAGGCTGCTACAAGGCTCTTGTGGGCCTACTGGGGCCATTAATCTAACTAGAATGGATCTAATGTGAATTTTAATATATGTATTGTTGGACTAAATTAACTGAATTGTTTCCAAGCTCCGTCTCCTTGATATCCCCCCCTTTTCGGGGGTAATAGGCATAGATCCGTGTGCCCGTTATCTTCAATTTATTATTTATATTCCTTAGTTTTGTTATACACGCTGGTTGTCAATATATGAACATCATATTATCCGCTAGATACGTATTACATCGTCCAGTGATACACCTATGAACGAGGCGTTCTTGATGCCTGTCATCCCTATGGTTAATGTGGAGACGCAGGATGCGGTCATAGGTACATCTATGAACTAGGCGAAGCTCATGCCTGTCATCCTCATGGTTAAGGTGTAAATTCAGGAGGCGCTTCTAGTATGTTGCAGTCAGCTTAGATCTGAACGCAGGCGCAGAACTCTCACCGCCATAGAGACAGTAGGCGACACGCAAGCTGCGGCTCACCTCGTGCGTTCCACTGAGCGCATGCGGGGTACATCAATATAGGGCAGCATCACTATCTGATAACTTCCGGGTCTTGTAACCGGATGTACTTACACGCGGAAATCTGCCGGCGGTTAAGTCTATAAATTAAGGTAATATACATCAGAATTCACTTCTATCCTTTCATCATCGAGATACATGACACTAAGATCGGGCCTCCTGATGAGCCAGAGGGGCGAAACGCGTCGAGGCGGAATATGATAAGTGGCTGACGGCGTGGCACCTCGAGAGTGATGAGTACAAGCCGCACGTTTTAATGCTCTACAGACGTTTATCGGGCTATGGCAATATGTTGCACGAAGACACTTTAAATTGATGTTATTTCATTTTTAATAACGTACCCTTGAGGGAAAGTGTGCGACATACATTCTGTCCGTATGTTCATGTACGGATACAGTGGGATATCTGTGGCACTGAATATCCTGCTGGGCAGTGGACCCTATAGAAAACTGACATGCATGGCACCCAACATTGCCGATAGGCGATATCTGTATAATTAAGTGATGTTGGTAGTAGAAAACATTGCCGATAGGAGGTATCTGTATAATTAAGTGCTGTTGGTAGTAGAAAATATTGGTAGTAGAAAATATTGCCTATGATGTTCCTATGCACTAAGTCACCTTAAATTACCAATTATAATCTATAATAAGGTGCTTACTGTTGGACAGTGTGCGCTGCTCAAATTTATTCACTCTCATTTAACAGCATAATATTGATGTGCTCATAGTCACAGCACCCCGTGGTACTCATTTGGGCACCATAAAGGAGGATTGATCGTTCTGCAGGACTTATCTTTAATGCCCTGCAGGCTGTGTTATACTAGAAGGTGCTGTGTGGATTTTCCCAGGTGATTATCGGCTCTTATGGGAAAATTATCTCACAAAGTTGTCAATATAAGTCCACTTCATGTACTCAATATTCTTTTAATTCACGGTGTTGGGGGATAGGTTTCCCTAGCTGCAGGCTTATCTCTGTCTAGCGAATTAGGGGTCCCTTTAGACATCTGCAACTGTGTGGGTAGGGGAACCCTCACACATTGGTAGGGCATAATAGGACCCCAGGGAAAGACGACGAGGAGTGGGGGCGCCAGCACGCTTCCCCCTAGGGCGCCAACCCCCACTGCCAGGTAGCCACCAGTACAGCTATCTTGATAGGGTGAAATACCTGTCCCCAACACTAGCTTTTTCACTGTGTGTTTTGGTTTTTCTTTGGTGCAGCCACAGGTTGGTGGCATTTTTAACAATTTATCAATAAACATATTGGGTTTTATATGATTTTTTGTTTAAGGTATCCCAATTTTTCATTCATTAAATTTGAAAAAAAGCCGATAATCAATGCACGGCCTCAAAGAGCCATCTTTCTTAGCCACAAAGAAAAAACCGGCTCCTAAGGGAGATGACGAAGGACGAATATGTCCCTTTTCCAAGGACTCCTTTATATATTCTCGCATAGCAGCATGTTCAGGCACAGACAGATTAAATAAACGACCCTTAGGGTATTTACTACCCGGAATCAAATCTATGGCACAATCGCACTCCCGGTGCGGAGGTAATGAACCAAGCTTAGGTTCTTCAAAAACGTCACGATATTCAGTCAAGAATTCAGGAATCTCAGAGGGAATAGATGATGAAATGGAAACCACAGGTACGTCCCCATGCGTCCCCTTACATCCCCAGCTTAACACAGACATAGCTTTCCAGTCAAGGACTGGGTTATGAGATTGCAGCCATGGCAATCCAAGCACCAACACATCATGTAGGTTATACAGCACAAGAAAGCGAATAATCTCCTGGTGATCCGGATTAATCCGCATAGTTACTTGTGTCCAGTATTGTGGTTTATTGCTAGCCAATGGGGTGGAGTCAATCCCCTTCAGGGGTATAGGAGTTTCAAGAGGCTCCAAATCATACCCACAGCGTTTGGCAAAGGACCAATCCATAAGACTCAAAGCGGCGCCAGAGTCGACATAGGCATCCGCGGTAATAGATGATAAAGAACAAATCAGGGTCACAGATAGAATGAACTTAGACTGTAAAGTGCCAATTGAAACAGACTTATCAAGCTTCTTAGTACGCTTAGAGCATGCTGATATAACATGAGTTGAATCACCGCAATAGAAGCACAACCCATTTTTTCGTCTAAAATTCTGCCGTTCACTTCTGGACAGAATTCTATCACATTGCATATTCTCTGGCGTCTTCTCAGTAGACACCGCCAAATGGTGCACAGGTTTGCGCTCCCGCAGACGCCTATCGATCTGGATAGCCATTGTCATGGACTCATTCAGACCCGCAGGCACAGGGAACCCCACCATAACATCCTTAATGGCATCAGAGAGACCCTCTCTGAAATTTGCCGCCAGGGCGCACTCATTCCACTGAGTAAGCACAGCCCATTTACGGAATTTCTGGCAGTATATTTCAGCTTCGTCTTGCCCCTGAGATAGGGACATCAAGGCCTTTTCCGCCTGAAGTTCTAACTGAGGTTCCTCATAAAGCAACCCCAAGGCCAGAAAAAACGCATCCACATTGAGCAACGCAGGATCCCCTGGAGCCAATGCAAAAGCCCAATCCTGAGGGTCGCCCCGGAGCAGAGAAATCACAATCCTGACCTGCTGAGCAGGATCTCCAGCAGAGCGAGATTTCAGGGACAAAAACAACTTGCAATTATTTTTGAAATTTTGAAAGCAAGATCTATTCCCCGAGAAAAATTCAGGCAAAGGAATCTAGGTTCAGATATAGGAACATGAACAACAAAATCTTGTAAGTTTTGAACTTTCGTGGTGAGATTATTCAAACCTGCAGCTAAACTCTGAATATCCATTTTAAACAGGTGAACACAGAGCCATTCCAGGATTAGAAGGAGAGAGAGAGAGAAAGGCTGCAATATAGGCAGACTTGCAAGAGATTCAATTACAAGCACACTCAGAACTGAGAAAAAAAAAAAAAATCTTCAGCAGACTTCTCTTTTCTCTCCTTTCTCTGTCAATTAATTTAACCCTTTTGGCCGGTCAAACTGTTATGGTTCTCAATGGCAAGAGAACATAGCCCAGCAAACATACGAACTAGCTCTTGGAAGGATGGAAACTAAACTGACCATGAACTAAACCTGCCGCACAACTAACAGTAGCCGGGTAGCGTAGCCTGCATTTTATCCCTAGACGCCCAGCGCCGGCCGGAGGACTAACTAATCCTGGCAGAGGAAAATATAGTCCTGGCTCACCTCTAGAGAAATTTCCCCGAAAGGCAGACAGAGGCCCCCACAAATATTGGCGGTGATTTTAGATGAAATGACAAACGTAGTATGAAAATAGGTTTAGCAAAATTGAGGTCCGCTTACTAGATAGCAGGAAGACAGAAAGGGCACTTTCATGGTCAGCTGAAAACCCTATCAAAATACCATCCTGAAATTACTTTAAGACTCTAGTATTAACTCATAACATCAGAGTGGCAATTTCAGATCACAAGAGCTTTCCAGACACAGAAACGAAACTACAGCTGTGAACTGGAACAAAATGCAAAAACAAACAAGGACTAAGTCCAACTTAGCTGGGAGTTGTCTAGCAGCAGGAACATGCACAGAAAGGCTTCTGATTACAATGTTGACCGGCATGGAAGTGACAGAGGAGCAAGGCTAAATAGCGACTCCCACATCCTGATGGAAACAGGTGAACAGAGAGGATGATGCACACCAGTTCAATTCCACCAGTGGCCACCGGGGGAGCCCAAAATCCAATTTCACAACAAGGGGCATCTTGGTCTTCCTCTTTGTTTCTTAATTGGTCAGGGCATACTTTCAGATGATCCCTCGAAACTGCTGCTGAGATTTCTTCTCCATCTTTACTAATAAGGCACACCTTGGTGTTATCAAAGTTTAAAGACATGATGGTGTATGGTTCAGCCTCCCACTAATCATCTAGTTTATGTATCCTCCTTGTTTTGAGAACCTGTTCTCCTGGTACTAAAGGAGCAGCCGGAGCTTGTTGGTTGTAGTTTTTTTCCTATCTCTGTCTTGCCTGGAACAAACGTTTCACTACACATTCTTGCATTTTGGGGTACTGCTGCTGCTGATCTGTATCCCAGTCTGCATCTGATAATGTCGTTTCAGGTGTTAGAACTCCCATGTCCAGGTCAATGGGTAACTTGCCAGGTCTCACTCTCATCAGGTATGAGGGTGTACAGTTGGTGGAGTTCACCGGCATATGGTTGTATAGATCTACCAGATCTGGCAACTTCTCTGGCCACTAGTATCTCTCTTCCAGGGGCAAGGTCTTTAACAGGTCAATTACCACCTGGTTCATTTTCTCGCACATGCCTTTTGTCTGCGGATGGTATGGCAGCATCCTGAATTTCTTGCAACCATACAGGTTACAGAACTCCTGGAACTCTTCTGCCTCAAAGGCTGGGCTTTTATCAGTGAGCACTTGTTCAGGGTAACCGTGCGGTCAACAAAAATGTCCTTGAAATGCTTTGGCTGCTGTTTTTGCTGTTTGGTCTTTGACAGGCACGACTACCAGGAAACTTGAGTAATGGTCAGCGATGGTCAGAACGAAGGTGTAGCCAGTTCTACTCAGAGTCAACTTCACTTAATCCAAAGCTACCAGTTCAAGAGGCTGCTTCGTGATGATCAGCTGTAATGGGGCCCGCTGGCTGTTACGGTCTTTCCTGCGCAGGTTGCGTGGGCCACATTCTTGGCCTCACCTCTCAATGGCTTTCCTCATGCCAATCCAGTAGAATCTTTCACGAAGTAGGACTTCCAACTTCCTCCACCTGAAGTGTCCTGCTCCATTTTGGTTGGCCTCTAAGACCATTGGCGCATCCCGCTTCGGGACTACCGCTTGCGATACCAGTTTGTGTGTGCGCAAATTGTTGTTCCTCCAACACAGCTTTCCCTCATAAAAGAACAGCTTGCCCTTCTCCTTCCACAACTGCTGATTCTCTTGTGGAGCATCTGGACCAGGGTGTGAATCAGATTGTCTTCAATTCCTTTACCAGGCAGACTGCCGGATCGCTGTCCTGCATTTCTGCCTGCCCATCCATGGTGGGACAACGGGTTAAATGTGACCTCTTGCATGACATAGCACTTGCTCCTCATGCAATGGGAGCACTGAGCCATCTCGGGGCAGTGGAAGGCTGGTAACTCAATTTCTTCTAGCTCTTCCAGGTCTTCTCTCTCGTCTGCTAAATTGGGCATCCTGGACAGCGCATCAGCATTCTTATGCCCCACTCCGTACTTGATGGTAAACTCGTAATTGGACAGCCGGGCCATCCTTCGCTGTTCCAATGCACCTAGCCTTGCGGTTTCCAAGTGAGTCAGCGGATTATTGTCCGTGAAGACGGTAAACTTTGCTGAAGCCAGGTAGTTTTCGAATCGCTCAGTCACAGCCCAGACTATGGCAAGGAACTCCAACTTGAAGGAACTATAGTTGTCGGGATTCCTTTCAGTAGGACGAAGCTTCCTGCTGGCATGGGCAATCATTATCTCTCTGCCTTTCCGCACTTGTGACAGCACTGCTCCCAATCCCATATTGCAAGTGTCAGTGTAAAGTATAAATGGTTGGTCATAGTCAGGGTAGGCCATGACTTCATCTCCTTTGAGAGCCAACTTCAACCGAGTGAAGGATTCTTCCAGCCTGCTGTTCCACTCGAATGGAGGATACTTGTTCTTGGCCTTCTTGGATTGGCCCACTAGCAGGTCTTGCAGGGGTGCAGCTATCTTGGTGAAGTCCTTGATGAATCTCCGGTAGTAGCCTGCCAACCTGAGGAACTGCCGTACTTCAGGAATGGTGTTGGATTTTGGCCAGTCTCTGATAACGGTGACTTTGTCAGGATCTGGTGCCACACCTTCTGTGCTTACTACGTGAACTAGGTACTGCACCTTGGGCTTCAACAGGTGAAACTTGGATGGCTTCACTTTTAGGCCAAAGTTGGATAGGGCTTTGAATACCTTGGCCAGGGGCTTCAAGTGGTCTTCATAGGTTTTGGAGAAGATGATGATGTCATCTAGGTACAACAGAAGGGTTTCAAAGATCTTGTGCCCGAGCTTTTCAGAAAACGTTGAACCACAAGGTTAAGCACATGGGCCAGTCAAGGTATGTGTGTGAGATCACCTTGCCTCAGAGCCACCACCAGGTTCCGGCCATTGTCATACATGACCATGCCTGGCTGTAGGTTCGGCGGTGTCATCCAAAAATCTAACTGCTCTTTCAGTGCTGTCCACAACTCTTCAGCATTGTGCAGTTTGTCACCTTAGCAGATTAGCTTCAGTACAGACTGTTGCCGCTTGGCTGAGGCAGTGCTGCAGTGCTCCCAGCTTCTGACTGATGTTCTGATTTCAAAGATGGAGGCGGAGGAGGAGGAGGAGCTGTAGACTGTGGGGGCAACCCTGATTGGCGTAGGACCGCAATCCTCTGCATCAGGAGGATGTGTTCATCCCAAGGTCCGACTAGGTCCCGGCTTCCACTGTGTTAACCCAGTGTGCCGTCAGTGAGATGTACCGTCCCTGCCCACAAGCACTTGTTCAAGTGTCCGTGGTTAGGTGGATTTTCCCAGTAATAGCATTGTTGAGGGCACGGGTAATGTTATGGGACACGTGCTGGTGTAATGCAGGTATGGCACACCTGGAGAACCTTGGGATGGCCAAGGAATACCTTGGGATGGCCACCACCATCAGGTTGTGGAAAGCTTCAGTCTCAAAAAGCCTGAAAGGCAACATTTTGAGCGCAAGACGAGAAATGTGAGAATTTAGTACTGTGGCCATTCTTTGGGTGCAAACAAAGGGTGCAGGACAGTATACGGGACTATGCCCTTAATCTCCAGGAGGCGCTGTGGGCCACTAAGCAGGTTGACCCCCAACAGCGTGCAAGATGGGGACAGAATGTTAAAGGAGCAGTTTATTGAGGGATTCCTGTCCAACACTCACGGAACACAGCTGCGCGTCATGGCCCTACAGAACCCTGACCTGGACTTTGCACACTTTAAAGATAGGGCCATCCGGGTGCTGTGTGAATAATGACCCTTCTGCAGAACTGCATCTACAGTTCCAGGAGCTGACCAAAAGTGTGGCTGCACTAACCAAAACTGTGCAGTCCATGCAAGTGTCCCTAAAGGAGAAGTTCCAGCTGGCCTCCAGTCCAGATGATGTCCCGTGGCAACGGCAGAAGAAGATCCCACAGACTTGAGGGAGAGAAAATGAGTGCTACGACCAGGATGGACAATCCATTTTTTGCCGCTGCAGCCAGGCGGGACACATTGCAAGATTCTGCAATTTAAAAGAGCAACACCTGCGGCAGAGGGTCAACCCCCAGGAGTAAGACAACCAGGCTCACAAAGCTGGCGAGATAAGTACATCGGAGGACGACCGGTCCTAATGGTTGGGATTGATGGCATTCCAATGAACGCTTTACTGGACACCGGCTCCCAGGTGACGACTATGCCATATATTCTTTACAAATGGTACTAGGCTGACTCTGATATTACCCGCGGCCCAGATAATGATCTGACAATAGTCACTAGCAATGGTCAGCCTTTGTCACAAGTGGGGTATAAGGAGGTGACCATCAAGATTGGCAGAGCAGAATTGCAGTCACAAGGTTTGATAATAGTTGATATTGACAAACGAGAATGCCATCCTATGATCACTTTATGCACCAGTGTAATAGAACATTGTCTTGGAGAAATTATTGTTTTGCTGCAACAGGTAGCCGGGAATGTCAGTTCCAGTCAGCGGCGAGTCCTGCAAAAGGAGATCAAAGCACTGATGCAGAGACAACAGGTAGAGTTGTCTGGTGGAGAAATTTGCAGTGTGAGAGTGAGTGATCCGTTCCTCATTGCAGTACCCCCCAAGGAGTGAAATGTTAATTTGGTGTCAGGCAGCAATAGGACTCAGGGGTCAAGATTAGCAAGCCCTGGTAGAACCAGTGTACTCTGATAGTAGGCCCACTGTCCTGACAGCCAGAAAGGTAGACAAGGGGAGAGTACAGATACACATCCTGAATTGTGGGGAGAAAGAGGACCATTTACCCCAATATGCCATCCTTGCTAAGCTGTTCACTGTAAATAACAATGCAATATAGGCAGTAGAACCCTGTGGGGCATTGGCTACGTATTTCTGCTTGCAATCAAATGACTGGGGTATAGACAACTGAAGGCTGCGCTGCGACAAGGACGTGGACGGGCTTGATGAAGGTGCTGGTTGACTGTGGGCAACAACAAGTGCAGGGCATGAGGCATCTTCACATGCACCGTGGGCTGGGGATTGGCTTCTACACAAAACAGTGGAAGAAGCAGTGGTGTCACCTGCAGACATTATTCCAGCAGCCTGAGGTTCGGCCCACAAAGTCGGGTGCTTTGCTGCCCTGTGCTTGATCATGCTGGTGGTGGTCAGGCTGGTAGTTTTGCTACCCCTGCTGATGCGGGCATGGCAGGTGCTGCAAATGGCCTGTTTGGGGTTACTGGAAGAGTCTTTAAAAAATAACCAAACTCGGGAAGATCTAACAGTTGGAATGGCAACTTCTGTCATGTTGGTTTTATGCAGAACGGATGCACGCCTTCTGTCTGTGGCCACCACACTGCTTCTTCCTGCCTGTTGGGTTGCTATGCCTCCTTCCCCATGTGTGCTGCTGTCCTCGCTCTGCATGTCCTCCTGCCAGGTTTCATCAGTTATTATATCATCCACCACCTCGTCTTCCACATCCACACCCTGCTCCTCCTCCTGACTTTCTGACAATTGTTTCCCACCATCGCCTTCATGTGACTGTGGCTGCTCAAATCTTTGGGCATCACTACATGCAATCTCATCTTACCCCACTTCAAGTTGACCAGCAGAAAGTCCGGAATCTTTAAAGGGAAAAGTGAACAGCTTTTGCAGCGTCCAAATGTGGGATCAGTTGTATCAAGGAACTTGGCATGGTGGGAGGAAGGATGATCAGGGTGAGTAATATGCATTCCACACTCACAGCTACTCAGACTTGACTGTGTGGAAGATGTGGTGGTGGTGGCTAAGTGACTGGAAGCATTATCTGCTATCATACCAACAACCGTTTCACACTGCTCTGGCTTCAATAGTGGTGTGCTGTGGTCCCCTAGAAACTGGGACAGGAAGGTCGAGCGAGAAGATGTGGGTCTTTGCTGTCTTTGCTGTGGTCTTCCAGCTTGGCCACGGCTTCGTCCTCTGCATGCATCATCACGTCCACTTCCCTGTCTCCTGCCCCTTGACTTGCCAATTTTAAATGGACTACTGAAATATTTGAGGATACCCCAGTGTTTAATCTTCTTAAGAATATGGGCATTGGCATTAAATTGGGTGATAATAGGAACTTCGTCAATCATATGATTTTCAGTCTCCACGATGCATCTACTGTGCATAAGGTAACATCGTCGAGAGTTTGTGCAGATCTATTTTTATTTAATTTAAGCAGAAACCATTGCTTGAAGCGAGATACATTTGTTTTCTAGTCAGAAGTGGATCATATTGGCTTATGGTGATGCACTATCCTATGAGGATAGTAAATTAGAAACCAGTAGCGTAAGATCACCCTTGAGTCTTTTTCCTTCATCTATTTGAGTCCAATGGTGGAGCAATTGATTGCCTAATGAGATTCAACCTCTAAAATTAGGGTACATTCCAGTGCAAATAAAAAACTTTTACTATGGGGGCGTGGCCTGACTGTGAAGGAGAACAGTTGCATCTCTGAGGAGCTCCTGCCCAGCGCTGGATTCCCACTGAATATAATTAGCCTTACAAGGTGAAGAATAACCCCCTTGACAGACAAGAAGCTGTGTCTGACCCTAGAACAGGCTGCGGGCAGACGGTGCATCCCACCCCAGCACGAGACCCAGAATCTGAGAGGAGAGGAGATAGCGGCGCCGCCATCTTTGACAGATCGCCTCAGCCCGACACAGACCCGGCGCGTGGAACACAGGGAGGTACGAGCTGCCCCCTCCCCACACACCCTCTCCTGCTTCGGCTTGCCGCTCATGTGGTTCACCGCTTATGCAGCGCCCCAGAGTCCTGGTCGTTGCAGTACTGTTGCTCCGCCACTAAGGGGGGCTATGGTACGTCTGATGGCACTGAAGGAGTTCACTTGACCAGGTATTACAGACACCAATACACTTCACAGTCTGGCCTCCAGGGGGAGCTAAGGGTGCTATGTATTAGGCCACTCCTCACAGTCTAGTAAAACTGGGGGTTAGATAGGAAGTTAGACAGAAGCTGACTGGGTTGGAACAAGGCAACATGCTGTGGCAGAGGGTGTTGCAGGGGAAGATTCAGGGGGGTCCCTGTCAGGGGTGGGATCCTGACAGAGGCCTAGCGAACAGAAAGAACGTTACGGGACCGCGCCTGCACTTCATTGCGGCGGTACCCCAAGAAAGGACAAGAAGCGAGGTTTATTGTGAAGAGTGAGAAACGAGATCAACGCAACAAGGAGAAAACACCAGTAGGAGTCGTGCTGTAAGATCGAGGCAACATCCTACTGAGGCGCGTAGCCGGTGGCCGGAAACGCTGAGGAAGTACTGGCTCCAGGCCTTACTTCAAACCAACGGCAGGACAGTCAGTTATAGGCGGGCTGTCTCACCTAAATCACCTAAGCAGACATAGGGGGCAACAGTGGGAGAGGGGCGACTCTAGGGTCCCGGAAGAACTCCAGGCCTACCCGTCATACGGGTGCGTCCTAGCCATATCATCTGGGGGACGGAGAAGAACATCAGAATCAGTTGTGAGGGAACATCAGAAACAGACACAACAGTTGTGAGGACTATCCCGTGGTGCTCAGCAGGGAAGGACTACAACACACAAGCGCTAGAAGGAAGGCACAGATTTCCACCTGCAAAGGGAACTCTGGAGGTGCCATCGGACCGGCCGGTCTCCGTCAGCCCTGTTAACCATACTCTGGACTGAGGATCCTGAAGCCTTCAGTAAAGAGGTAAAGAGACTGCAACCCTGTGTCCTCGTTATTCATCGCACCCTGCACCACACATCATCACTCTCAACCTTTACTGGACGCCCCTTAGCAGGGTTACGGACCGGGTCTAGCCACCGTGACAATCCCAGAACTGAGACAGGGAGGCCCTGCGACTGTGGGGGCGCTCCACTTACCTTCGGCTGTGCCCCCTGCGACCCGGTGCTTCTGGCGGTGTTCGGCGATGTTCTGGACTGTCGTTTCCGGGACCCGGCCCCTGCCCCATGCGGTGGTGCCTACAGACATAGAGGGACACCGCGGTCAGCGACATTGCTGGGCGTACTCATCTTCCGTGACGGCGCTCTGCTCACCTGGTGACCTGGTAATTCCCCCGGACACATCCCTAACAGCGGGGTGAGGGATCCGGAAATTTCCCGCCAGTCCCGGCGCCATCTTGAACTCGCCGCATGGTGTGGGGGGAGTCCCTGCACGCTTGAACAGGGAGCTGTGCCTTATGCTGAGATCGCTCCACAACTGCAGCCCATAATTGTGCCTTATCTCCTGCTACCCCATACTCATCTGTTTAACACTTTCTGGGCTGGAGCAGGAACTGTGGATGTTGTGCACAGTAACACTGGAGCACACTTGAACAGAATGTGACACCCTGCGCTGAGATCGCTCACTGTCTGCAGCCCATAATTGTGCCTTATCTCCTGCTGCCCCATACCCATCTGTTTAACACTTTCTGGGCTGGAACAATAACTGTGGATGTTTTACTAACCCTTTAACACGGGGATACCAAGAGATCAGTATATTTGCTTGTGCACAGCACCACCAGTGTTTATCTGAGCCCAGGTTTTGAACTACCCAATACCCTTTTTGCTGACAGCGAGAGATATCGTCTTCTAACTAAGCTATGGCAGACGAACAGAAAAAAAGTGCTCATGGCGCTCTTGATTCATATTTGAAGAAAAACATTGATGCTACTCAGACTCCTACGAGACGCTCTCTTAAAAAAGCGATTTCCTCTGAAAACATAGATGAATCAGATCTCAATGAGTACGAATTGTAAGTTGACGGCCAGCAACGTTTACCGCAAGGCCAAAGAGAAATAGCCATTTATATGAGAAAATGTTTAGCTTTCAGGGCAGATAGAAGAGGTCTGAGGATCCTTCTCTTTGCCAGAGTGGATGTGGCTAAATCTTGAAAAAGTTGTAATTGCGAGTTTTCATAGAGTATTTTGTCTTGTACTCTAGCACTTGTTAGCATGGCAGCTGTGTCCACATAGCTAAGAAGGCCACAGATAATGTATCTAGGTGGTTCATCTGTTTTTGGTTTAGGCCTTAGAGCACGATGGACTCTTTCAATTGTGATTATTGAGGCTCTTTCTTGCCCTAGGAGGTTAGCAAAAATTTCTTTAGATACCTTGTCTAGGGCTTCTATAGCAAAGGATTCTGGAACACCTCTTATCCGGATATTTTTCCTTCTGCTTCTATTTTCTTGATCTTCAGCTGCTAGTAGTGCTACATTCAGGTGTTGTTGCTGTTTAAGGGTTTGTTCATGTAAGCAGGTAACAGCATCAATCATATCAATGTTTGCAGATTCAAGGGTCTCAACCCTGTGACCTAGTTGTTGGAGGTCAGAGCGCATTCCCGTAACTTCCTCTAGAAGAGGTTTCATGTTTTGGGCCATAAACTTTTTCATGAAAGATCTGGAGATGGGAGCTATCTCCCCTGTGGTGGAATCACTATCAGAGTCAACTTCCGGAGGATCTCCATAAAGCCTGGGAGACTCTGGGCATCTCACCAATTGACCTACCTTCCTGGATGCCAGTAGACTCCAACTGGAGCTTACCCCCGATGAAGAAACCACAGGAGTGGTCTCTAAAGAAAAAGCATACCTCTCCTAAAGTCAAGAAACAAGATCCCAAGAAGCATCCACCATGAAAATTTTTCTTTTTTTTTTCTTCTTTCTATAAGAGTATAGTAATGATACAGTTTGTTCGTTATTTGTAAACTGTAGACAATTTCGTCTGCCTCACTAAGTTTTTTCTATTGTGCACAATTCTTTTTCCTATTGCAACAGGTTATATTCACAACTTGGACTACCCTCGTCTATGTTTGGGTACCCCCCCCCCCTCCTGCGTTAGGCGAGTCTTCGATTGTACAAAGTTTGTTGTTCATGTTTTTTCTGTTTTTCTTTAGGTACCGGGGTGGCAATGATCCCTTTTCACAACATGACGAGTATGAATAGTCAGGTGAGCTCGGGTTCCATCACAATAGCATATTTTAATGTTAAGGGTCTAAATGCACCGCAAAACGAAACCAAATTTTCACACTTTTAAAAAAACAAAAAACTCAAGTGGCCTTCCTCCAAGAGACACACTTTAAAAATGGTAGAGTCCCTAACACTTCTTTTTCCCCCTACCCGATATGGTTTAATAGTTGCAATTCCTCTGCGTCTAAAGGGGTCAGCATAGTACTAAAAAAAGGTATCCCATTCTCGCCCAGAGATACATTGAGTGACCATGAAGGGAGATATATATTTGTAAAAGGACACCTAGGCAATACTATGGTTACGTTTGCCAACTTACAGTATATGCACCTAACAAACAACAAGCACAGTGGATCTCAAAAACACTAGATGTGCTACAACTTATCACAGAGGGACTACTAGTTGTGGGAGGTGATTTTAATTTAACCCTAAATCCTGAGATTGATTCATCAAGCAACATATTATTTCAAAACTTACCGTATATACTCGAGTTTTATCCGAGATTTTCAGCCCACTTTTTTGGGCTGAAATTGCCCCTCTCGGCTTATACTCGAGTCATACCGGGGGTTGGCAGGGGAATGGGAGCGGGGGCTGTCTAAAAATACTCACCTAGTCCAGGCGCGGTCCCTGCTTCCCCAGCACCGGCAGCAGCTTCAGCTTCTTCCTGTACTCAGCGGTCACATGGTCCTGCTCATTACAGTAAATGAATATTCGGCTCCACCTCCTATAGGGGTGGAGCCGCCTATTCATTACTGTAATCAGCGGGACCATGTGACCGCTGAGTACAGGATGAAGCGCTGCGGCGTCGGGGAAGCAGGATCTACACAGCGGCAGGACCAGGTAAGTATACGGGTAGGGGAGCGCTGCGCTGTGCGATAGTCACCTCTCCTCGTTCCGGGCGCCGATCTGTCTCCAGCAGTGACGCTGAGGTCAGAGGGCGCGGTGACGTGGTCAGTGCGCGCCCTCTGCTGAACGTCAGTGCTGGAGATAGATCGGCGCCGGAACGAGGAGAGGTGACTATTGAAAGTGCCGGGGGCCTGAGCGACGGAGAGGTGAGTATGTGATTTATTTTTTTTATTGCAGCAAATGGGGCAAGTGTCTGTATGGAGCATCTATGGGGCCATAACGTTCCTGCAGCACTATATGGGGCCATAACATTCCTGGAGCACTATATGGGGCCATAACGTTCCTGCAGCACTATATGGGGCCATAACATTCCTGCAGCACTATATGGGGCCATAACGTTCCTGCAGCACTATATGGGGCCATAACATTCCTGCAGCACTATATGGGGCCATAAAGTTCCTGGAGCACTATATGGGGCCATAACATTCCTGCAGCACTATATGGGGCCATAACATTCCTGCAGCACTATATGGGGCCATAACATTCCTGCAGCACTATATGGGGCCATAACATTCCTGCAGCACTATATGGGGCCATAACATTCCTGCAGCACTATATGGAGCCATAATATTCCTGCGGCACTATATGGGGCCATAACATTCCTGGAGCACTATAAGGGGCCATAACATTCATGCAGCACTATATGGGGCCATAACATTCCTGCAGCACTATATGGGGCCATAACATTCCTGCAGCACTATATGGGGCCATAACATTCCTGCAGCACTATATGGGGGCCATAACGTTCCTGCAGCACTATATGGGGCCATAACATTCCTGCAGCACTATATGGGGGCCATAACGTTCCTGCAGCACTATATGGGGCCATAACGTTCCTGCAGCACTATATGGGGCCATAACGTTCCTGCAGCAGTATATGGGGCCATAACGTTCCTGCAGCACTATATGGGGCCATAACATTCCTGCAGCACTATATGGGGGCCATAACATTCCTGCAGCACTATATGGGGCAAGTGTCTGTATGGGGCCATAATTAACGTTTGTAGGGCACTACGGCATATGTGGCAAGTGTCTGTATGGAGCATCTTATAGGGCCATAACGTTTGTGCAGCACTATAAGGGGCAAATATCTTTATAGAGCATCTTATGGGGCCATAATCAGCATTTGTGCAGCATTGTATTGGGCAAATGTGTCTATGGAGCATCTTATGGGGCCTTTATTAACCTTTATGCAGGATTATATGGGGCATATTTTAATATGGAACATCTTATGGGGCCATAATGAACAGTATGGAGCATTATATGGGGCTCCTGATTCAATATGGATATTCAAAGACACTTAACCTACTGATTTCTCAATTAATTTTACTTTTATTGGTATCTATTATTACTTTTGACATTTACCGGTAGCTGCTGCATTTTCCCCCCTAGGCTTATACTCAAGTCAATAAGTTTTCCCAGTTTTTTGTGGCAAAATTAAGGGGGTTGGCTTATACTCGGGTCGGCTTATACTCGAATATATACGGTAAGTCGGACATCCAATATAACACAGATTGGTTATGGTTGGAATTCATTGTTAGACTTAAATCCATACCACCTAAATTAATATCTAAATTACTGTATATTATAACCTAATTTCCCCCAAAACTCAGTTTAAACCCTTGTACATATCCTCTTAGGAATCTGAACTAAACATATCTCTTTCAGATAAGGAGAAGGAGCAGGTTTTGGGACACTCACACGGTTTCTCAAGATGTGTGCTGTTGCAAGAAAATGCCTTTAAAATTCTCTCCAGATGGTATAGAACCCCTGAGTTTCTCTACCACTTAGGCCTCTCTGACACTCCTCTATGTTGGAGATGTATGAAGTCCAAGGGTTCTTTGGCACATATTTTTTGGTCCTGCCCAATTATTTTTAAATTCTGGGAAGATATCTTTGACTACCTCCGCCAGATAGGATTAATAAAACGGAACCTAACTCCCCAAGAAGTTCTGCTGTCACTCCCCACAAGGTCATATAATCCAAGAAACACGATTTGCTTCCCCTTCTGATAGCCGCAGCTAAACATTTGATTTCCTTACATTGGCGACAAACATCTCCCCCTCACATTAGCGAATGGGTTAAAAAAGTTCAGGACATCTATAGGATGGAGGAGCTGTCCAGCTGGGATGCACGGACACGACAAATTCCTTCACACCTGGCTACCATGGCAACTTGCCTCTCCAGACACCCCATAGCTTGTTACCAGCTTTCTTTGATAGTCGCACGCAATTTTGACCTTTTGTTTTCATCTTTATTCACTGTGATGGACCCGGGCTCAGCCAATTTAACCAACCTATAGACTGTCTCTCACCCTTGTCTTTATGTTAGCCCTGACTACTGAATTCATTTTTTGTATGTCTTTCGCTACTCCACCTGCTCGTTCGTTTTATTTCTCGAGTCTATTTATGGGATTTCTCATTGCTATTCCCCCCCCCCCCCGGTACACCTACCTTTTTTATTTTTTGTTTTGTTTGTTTCTAGATGTTGTTTTATTTTTTGACTTAGTGGTCCTACTTGAGATGCATGGACTGATATTTGTAATCCAACAACTTTTACCGGAATTTTTTGTATGCTTATGTAGAATTTATGGACGCATCCGCTGCAAAAAATTAGAAGCGGGACATACCTAACTTGTTTCTGCATGCTTCTATTTTCAATTTGTTCCTATTTGACTCAAGTTTCATGTATTCTTTGTCTTGTTTATGTATTTTGAAAATTTGAAAATAAACAATTAAAAAAAAAAAAACTTTTACTATAAACTTTGTACCATTGGGACATAAGTGTGGTTCTGTCCTATTATTTGCAGCGGATGCCCTATTCATGCTAGTGCCAGTTGTTTTTTTCTTTTATTTATGTTTCAATATGTGGCCTGTATTTAAAAAAAAAATTGAGCCACAAAATACTGTATACACCAAGGGTAGCAGACCAAAAAGGGAAATATATGCCTGAAAAGCAAGGATTTGGAGACCACAGAGACCAGGCGTCTGAGATAATAGACGGTTTCAATATGTGACCTGTATTTTTTAAAATTTTTTGAACCAGTAAATACTGTATAGACCAAGGGAACAGGCAAAAAACTGGAATGTATGCCTAAAAAGCAAGGAATTGGACACCAGAGATATACCAGGCGTCGGACGGAGATAACAGACTGATCAAAATGTGGCCTTGATTTTTTTGGCCCACCAAAATTGTGTCAATAATTAGTGATAAATATAAGAACTGTAGCTAAATATTTTGGCCCAGCTACAGATTTTTTTGGTCAGCACAATGTTGTTCAAAAACACTCCAAAAAATACTATTGTACCAAAAAAAATGGCCTGATTTTTCTGCGCACTCACATCTGATGCCTGGGACAGATAAAACAAGAATTTAATTGTTCGATTTTCACGCTCTTGTATTGAAATGACCTGGCTGTTGTCTGCAGTGTGACCAAGCAAATAAATGTAGAAAAAAGGGGGCTATGGATTGCTTTGTAATAAAATTAGGATACACAGCATGAGTGAGAATTAAAAAATAACTTTTAATATAAACATTAAAAGATACCAAAGAAAAATGTGTCCCCCTGAGTGAAATAAAAGAGGGAATTCTGTTTCAGTCAAAAATCAAGGGAAATAGGACATGAAGCAATAATCCCGAATAAACGATTTCGCTTGCAGTAGCTCTCTGCAGTCCAGTATAGGGAGTGACGGGACCAAATGTATCTCTATTTTAGCACAGGCACTTTATCTTCTAGTGGAGCGCCCCCAGACACAGGGCCGCGGGGTACTCGGTACCGGGCCTCTCTGTCTCAGTTCTGTGGTTGTCACGGTGGCTAGACCCGGTCCGTGACCCTGCTAAGGGGCGTCCAATGAAAGATGTGATGATGGTGCGTGGTGCAGGTCGCGATGAATAACGAGGACACAGGGTTGCAGTCTCTTTACCTCTTTACTGAAGGCTTCATGATCCTCAATCCAGAGTACTGTTAACAGGGCTGGCTGAGACCGGCCAGTCTGAAGGCACATCCAGAGTTTCCTTTGCAGGTGGAAATCAGTGCCTACCTTCTAGTGCCTGTGTGTTGTAGTACCTCCCTGCTGAGCACCACGGGATAGTCCTCACAACTGTTGTGTCTGTTTCTGATGTTCTTCTCTCTCACAACTCGTATCTATTCTGATGTTCTTTCTCCGTCCCCCAGATGATATGGATAGGACGCACCCGTATGACGGGTAGGCCTGGAGTTCTTCCGGTACCCTAGCGTCACCCCTCTCCCACAATTGCCCCCTATGTCTGCTTAGGTGATTTAGGTGAGACAGCCAATGTAAAATTAACTGTCCTGCCGCTGTTTAAAGTATTGCTTGGAGCCTAATACTTCCTCGGCGTTCCGGACACCGGCTACGCGCCTCAGTAGGATGTTGCCTCGATCTTATGGCACGACTCCTACTGGCTTTATCTCCTTTTTGATGCGATCTCGTTTCTCACTTCTCCACAGTAAACCTCGCTTCTTTTCCTTTCTTAGGATGCCACCGCATTCGAGTGCAGGCGAGGCTCCGTAACGTTCTGCTCGCTGTTGTGAATTCTGTTGTGGGTTCTGCTCTTGGGCTCCCTCCGGTGGTTATAAGTGGTAGTGCTGCTGTTTGTCCTTCACAGCAGTCATCAGGTGCTTCCACATTGGACGGGGCTATTTAGTCTAGCTTCACCCTTTAGTGAGTGCCAGTTGTCCACTGTTTTTCTGGAGGATTCACATCTCTGCTTGGTTTCTCCTGCTGGATTGTCCAAATCATCAAAGATAAGTCCTGACTTTGTTTTTGCAGTCCACATGCGGTGGACTTTATATTTCTGTGAATTGCTATGTTTTTTCTTGTCCAGCTTTGTCTGTGTAAGGATTTATTCAGCCAAGCTGGAAGCTCTGGAGTCGCAGAGTTACCCTCCATGCCTTTAGTTAGGTGTGGAGATTTTTGTATTCTCTGTGGTGGATTTTTGTAGTATTTTAATACTGACCGCACAGTACTCTGTCCTGTCTTTTCTTTCTAGGTAGCGTGGCCTCCTTTGCTAAATTCTGTTTTCAGTCTGCGTTTGTAATTTCCCTCTCTTCTCACAGTCAATATTTGTGGGGGCTGTCTTTCCTTTGGGGATTTTCTCTGAGGCAAGATAGTTTTCCTGTTTCTTTCTTTAGGGGTAATTAGTCCTCCGGCTGTGATGAGGTGTCGAGGGAGTGACAGGAACATCCCACGGCTACTTATAGTTGCGGTGTTAAGTTCAGGGTCTGCGGTCAGTATAGAGGCCACCTACTCCAGAGCTCGTCCATGCTGCTCCTAGGCCACCAGATCATAACAGTACAACTGGCCTACAATGAGTTAACCGCATCTCAAAAGAAGGGAAAGAAAGTGCTGAGCCATTTTTTTTTCTGTACTCTGTTGTGTTTTTTTTTCCCTCTTCACGTCTGGGTGGCTCAAGAGTTAGGCGCTGACATGGATGTTCAGGGACTTGCTTCTCGGGTGGATCAACTTGCTGCTAGAGTACAGGGTATTTCTGATTATATCGTGCAGACTCCTGTTTTAGAGCCTAGAATTCCTACACCCGATCTGTTTTTTGGGGACAAGTCCAAATTTTTGAACTTTAAAAATAACTGTAAACTGTTTTTTGCTCTGAAGCCCCGTTCCTCTGGTGATCCCATCCAGCAGGTAAAAATTGTCATTTCTCTGTTGCCTGGCGACCCGCAGGATTGGGCATTTTCCCTGGAATCTGGGAATCCGGCCTTGCTTAATGTAGACACCTTTTTTCAGGCGCTTGGGTTATTGTATGATGAACCTAATTCTGTGGATCATGCTGAGAAAACCTTGTTGGCCCTGTGTCAGGGTCAAGAAGCGGCAGAATCATATTGCCAGAAATTTAGAAAATGGTCTGTGCTTACTAAGTGGAATGAGGATGCTTTGGCGGCAATTTTCAGAAAGGGTCTTTCTGAATCTATTAAAGATGTTATGGTGGGCTTCCCCACGCCTGCAGGTCTGAGTGATTCTATGTCTCTGGCCATTCAAATTGATCGGCGCTTGCGTGAGCGCAGAGTTGTGCACACTATGGCATTGTCTTCCGAGCGGAGTCCTGAGCCTATGCAGTGTGATAGGATTGTGTCTAGAGCTGAACGCCAAGGATTCAGACGTCAGAATAGGTTGTGCTTTTACTGCGGCGATTCTGCTCATGTTATTTCTGATTGCCCTAAGCGTGCCAAGAGAATTGCTAATTCCGTTACCATCAGTACTGTACAACCTAAATTTCTGTTATCTGTGACCCTGATCTGCTCATTATCGTCATTCTCTGTCATGGCATTTGTGGATTCAGGCGCCGCTTTAAATTTGATTGACTTAGAATTTGCCAGACGTTGTGGTTTTCCCTTACAGCCTTTGCGGAGTCCTATCCCTTTGAGGGGTATTGATGCTACACCATTGGCTAAAAATAAACCTCAGTTTTGGACACAGTTAACCATGTGCATGTCGCCAGCCCATCAGGAGGATTGTCGTTTCCTGGTGTTGCATAATTTGCATGATGCTATTGTGCTGGGGTTTCCATGGTTACAGGTACATAATCCGGTGTTGGATTGGAAATCTATGTCTGTGACTAGTTGGGGTTGTCAGGGGGTTCTAGATGACGTTCCTCTGATGTCAATTTCCTCCTCCCCCTCTTCTGAAATTCCTGAGTTTCTGTCAGATTTCCAGGATGTTTTCGATGAGCCCAAGTCCAGTTCCCTTCCACCGCATAGGGACTGTGATTGTGCTATTGACTTGATTCCAGGCTCTAAGTTTCCTAAGGGCCGACTTTTCAACCTGTCTGTGCCTTAACATGCCGCCATGCGGAGCTATGTAAAGGAGTCTTTGGAAAAGGGGCATATTCGGCCATCTTCTTCTCCATTGGGAGCAGGTTTTTTTTTTGTTGCCAAGAAGGATGGCTCCTTGAGACCCTGTATTGATTATCGCCTCTTGAATAAGATCACGGTCAAATTCCAATACCCTTTGCCTTTGCTTTCTGATTTGTTTGCCAGGATTAAGGGGGCTAGTTGGTTTACTAAGATTGTCCTTCGAGGGGCATATAATCTTGTTCGTATTAAGCAGGGTGACGAATGGAAAACTGCGTTTAATACACCCGAGGGCCATTTTGAATATCTTGTGATGCCATTCGGACTCTCTAATGCCCCATCTGTGTTTCAGTCCTTCATGCATGATATTTTTCGGAATTATCTTGATAAATTCATGATTGTATATTTGGATGATATTTTGATTTTATCAGATAATTGGGAGTCTCATGTGAAACAAGTCAGGATGGTATTTTAGGTCCTTCGTGATAATGCCTTGTTTGTGAAGGGGTCTAAGTGCCTCTTTGGAGTACAGAAGGTTTCTTTTTTGGGCTTCATTTTTTCTCCATCATCTATAGAAATGGATCCGGTTAAGGTTCAGGCCATTCATGATTGGATCCAGCCCACATCCATGAAGAGCCTTCAGAAATTTTTGGGCTTTGCTAATTTTTATTGCCGTTTCATTGCCAACTTCTCCAGTGTGGTTAAACCCCTGACCGATTTGACGAGGAAGGGCGCTGATGTAGCTAATTGGTCCTCTGAGGCTGTTTCTGCCTTTCAGGAGCTTAAGCGCCGATTTACTTCTGCCCCTGTGTTACGTCAGCCGGATGTTTCTCTTCCTTTTCAGGTTGAGGTTGACGCTTCTGAGATTGGGGCAGGGGCTGTTTTGTCTCAGAGGAATTCTGATGGTTCCTTGATGAAACCGTGTGCCTTCTTTCCTCGAAAGTTTTCGCCTGCGGAATGCAATTATGATGTCGGCAATCGTGAGTTGTTGGCAATGAAGTGGGCATTTGAGGAGTGGCGACATTGGGGGCCAAGCACCGTATTGTGGTCTTGACCGATCATAAGAATCTGATTTACCTCGAGTCTGCCAAGCGGCTGAATCCTAGACAGGCCCGATGGTCCCTGTTTTTCTCCCATTTTGATTTTGTTGTCTCGTATCTTCCAGGTTCTAAGAATGTTAAGGCTGATGCCCTCTCTAGGAGTTTTTTGCCTGATTCCCCTGGGATTCTTGAGCCGGTTGGTATTCTGAAGGAGGGGGTGATCCTTTCTGCCATCTCCCTTGATTTGCGACGGGTTCTTCAGGAGTTTCAGGCTGATAAACCTGATCGCTGTCCAGCGGGGAAACTGTTTGTTCCTGACAGATGGACTAGTAAAGTGATTTCTGAGGTTCACTGTTCTGTGTTGGCTGGCCATCCTGGGATTTTTGGTACCAGAGATTTGGTTAGTAGGTCCTTTTGGTGGCCTTCTTTGTCACGGGATGTGCGTTCTTTTGTGCAGTCCTCTGGGACTTGTGCGCGGGCCAAACCTTGCTGCTCCCGCGCCAGTGGGTTGCTTTTGCCTTTGCCGGTCCCTGAGAGGCCTTGGACGCATATTTCTATGGATTTTATTTCGGATCTTCCTGTTTCCCAGAGGATGTCTGTTATCTGGGTGGTCTGTGACCGGCTTTCTAAGATGGTTCATTTGGTACCTTTGCCTAAATTGCCTTCCTCTTCTGAGTTGGTTCCGTTGTTTTTTCAGCATGTGGTTCGTTTGCATGGCATTCCGGAGAATATTGTGTCCAATAGAGGTTCCCAGTTTGTTTCTAGGTTTTGGCGGTCCTTTTGTGCTAAGCTGGGCATTGATTTGTCTTTTTCTTCCGCATTTCATCCTCAGACAAACGGCCAAACCGAGCGAACTAACCAGACTTTGGAAACTTATTTGAGATGCTTTGTGTCTGCCGATCAGGATGATTGGGTGGCTTTCTTGCCATTGGCCGAGTTTGCCCTTAATAATCGGGCTAGTTCGGCTACCTTGGTTTCACCATTCTTTTGTAATTCTGGGTTTCATCCTCGTTTTTCTTCAGGGCAGGTTGAGTCTTCTGATTGTCCTGGGGTGGACTCTGTGGTTGACAGGTTGCAGCAGATTTGGGCTCATGTTGTGGACAATTTGGTGTTGTCTCAGGAGGAGGCTCAGCGTTTTGCCAACCGTTGTCGGCGTGTGGGTTCCCGGCTTCGGGTTGGGGATTTGGTCTGGTTGTCTTCTCGTCATGTTCCTATGAAGGTATCTTCCCCGAAGTTCAAGCCTCGGTTTATTGGTCCTTATAGGATTTCTGAGATTATGAATCCAGTGTCTTTTCGTTTGGCCCTTCCAGCCTCTTTTTCCATCCATAATGTTTTTCATAGATCTTTGTTGCGGAAATATGTGGTGCCCGTGGTTCCCTCTGTTGATCCTCCTGCCCCGGTGTTGATTGATGGGGAGTTGGTGTATGTTGTGGAGAAGATCTTGGATTCTCGTTTTTCAAGACGGAGGCTTCAGTATCTTGTCAAGTGGAAGGGTTATGGCCAGGAGGATAATTCTTGGGTTGTTGCCTCCGATGTTCATGCTGACGATTTGGTTCTTGCCTTCCATTTGGCTCGTCCGGATCGGCCTGGGGGCTCTGGTGAGGGTTCGGTGACCCCTCCTCAAGGGGGGGGGTACTGTTGTGAATTCTGTTGTGGTTTCTGCTCTTGGGCTCCCTCCCGTGGTTATAAGTGGTAGTGCTGCTGTTTGTCCTTCACAGCAGTCATCAGGTGCTTCCACTTTGGATGGGGCTATTTAGTCTGGCTTCACCCTTTAGTGAGTGCCAGTTGTCCATTGTTTTTCTGGAGGATTCACATCTCTGCTTGGTTTCTCCTGCTGGATTGTCCAAATCATCAAAGATAAGTCCTGGCTTTGTTTTTGCAGTCCACATGCGGTGGACTTTATATTTCTGTGAATTGCTATGTTTTTTCTTGTCCAGCTTTGTCTGTGTAAGGATTTATTCAGCCAAGCTGGAAGCTCTGGAGTCGCAGAGTTACCCTCCATGCCTTTAGTTAGGTGTGGAGATTTTTGTATTCTCTGTGGTGGATTTTTGTAGTATTTTAATACTGACCGCACAGTACTCTGTCCTGTCTTTTCTTTCTAGGTAGCGTGGCCTCCTTTGCTAAATTCTGTTTTCAGTCTGCGTTTGTAACTTCCCTCTCTTCTCACAGTCAATATTTGTGGGGGGCTGTCTTTCCTTTGGGGATTTTCTCTGAGGCAAGATAGTTTTCCTGTTTCTTTCTTTAGGGGTAATTAGTCCTCCGGCTGTGACGAGGTGTCGAGGGAGTGACAGGAACATCCCACGGCTACTTATAGTTGCGGTGTTAAGTTCAGGGTCTGCGGTCAGTATAGAGGCCACCTACTCCAGAGCTCGTCCATGCTGCTCCTAGGCCACCAGATCATAACAGCTCGCTAGGCCACTGTCAGGATCCCACCCCTGACAGAGACCCCCCTGAATCTTCCCCTGCAACACCCTCTGCCACAGGATGTTGCCTGGATCCAACCCAGTCAGCTTCTGGCTAACTTCCTATCCAGCCCCCAGTTTTACCAGATTGTGAGGAGTGGCCTAATACATAGAACCCTTTGCTCCCCCTGGTGGCCAGAATGTGAAGTGTAAACTGTGACTGTGATACCTGGTCAGGTGAACTCCTTAAGTGCCATCAGACATACCATCACTCCCCTTAGCGGGGGAGCGTCAGTACTGCAACGACCAGGACTCTGGGGCGCTGCACTAGTACAAGCGAGTCCCCTGATGATCCAGCTTGGAAGAAACATGTCGGGCAATTTATGAGGGAGAGTGCAGGGCATGATTAGCACAGGGGTAATTATGGACTGCCCTTGTAAGGGCCGGAGCTTTTTGGGGGATAGGATTTTGCTAGCCCCATATGGATTGACAGGGTATTGTCGTCCCCATGATTTACCTGATGGATCACCTGTAACCTATGATCATCCTCTTCTCCCGTGCCCAGAGACTTATTTTGGTGAGATTGAAAAATAAATGGAACAATCTCATAACTTGTATTTTTTGTTAATTATTACCGTATATACTCGAGTATAAGCCGAGATTTTCAGCCCACTTTTTTGGGCTGAAATTGCCCCTTTCGGCTTATACTCGAGTCATACCGGGGGTCGGCAGGGGAGGGGGAGCGGGGGCTGTCTAAAAATACTCACCTAGTCTAGGCGCGGTCCCTGCTTCCCCAGCGCCGGCAGCAGCAGCTTCAGCGTCTTCCTGCACTGAGCGGTCACATGGTCCTGCTCATTGCAGTAAATGAATATTCGGCTCCACCTCCCATAGGGGTGGAGCCGCCTATTCATTACTGTAATCAGCGGTACCATGTGACCGCTGAGTACAGGATGAAGCGCTGCGGCATCGGAGAAGCAGCGGCAGGACCAGGGGAGTATACAGGGAGGGGAGCGCTGCGCTGCGCGATAGTCACCTGCTCCTCGTTCCGGGCGCCGATCTGTCTCCAGCAGTGACGCTGAGGTCAGAGGGCGCGGTGACGTGGTCAGTGCGCGCCCTCTGCTGAACGTCAGTGCTGGAGACAGATCGGCGCCTGGAACGGGGAGAGGTGACTATTGAAAGTGCGGGGGACCTGAGCGACGGAGAGGTGAGTATGTGATTTATTTTTTTTATCGCAGCAAATGGGGCAAGTGTCTGTATGGAGCATCTATGGGGCCATAACGTTCCTGCAGCACTATATGGGGCCATAACGTTCCTGCAGCACTATATGGGGCCATAACGTTCCTGCAGCACTATATGGGGCCATAACGTTCCTGGAGCACTATATGGGGCCATAACATTCCTGCGGCACTATATGGGGCCATAACATTCCTGCACCACTATATGGGGCCATAACATTCCTGCAGCACTATATAGGGCCATAACATTCCTGCGGCACTATATGGGGCTATAACATTCCTGCAGCACTATATGGGGGCCATAACGTTCCTGGAGCACTATATGGGGGCCATAACTTTCCTGCATCACTATATGGGGCCATAACATTCCTGCAGCACTATATGGGGCCATAACATTCCTGCAGCACTATATGGGGCCATAACATTCCTGCAGCACTATATGGGGCCATAACATTCCTGCAGCACTATATGGGGGCCATAACGTTCCTGCAGCACTATATGGGGCCATAACATTCCTGCAGCACTATATGGGGCCATAACGTTTCTGCAGCACTATATGGGGCCATAACGTTTCTGCAGCACTATATAGGGGCATAATGTTTGTGCAGCACTATATGGGGCAAGTGTCTGTATGGGGCCATAATTAACGTTTGTAGGGCACTACGGCATATGGGGCAAGTGTCTGTATGGAGCATCTTATAGGGCCATAACGTTTGTGCAGCACTATAAGGGGCAAATATCTTTCTAGAGCATCTTATGGGGCCATAATCAGCATTTGTGCAGCATTATATTGGGCAAATGTGTCTATGGAGCATCTTATGGGGCCTTTATTAACCTTTATGCAGGATTATATGGGGCATATTTTAATATGGAACATCTTATGGGGCCATAATGAACAGTATGGAGCATTATATGGGGCTCTTGATTCAATATGGATATTCAAAGACACCTAACCTACTGATGTCTCAATTAATTTTACTTTTATTGGTATCTATTATTACTTTTGACATTTACCGGTAGCTGCTGCATTTTCCCCCCTAGGCTTATACTCGAGTCAATAAGTTTTCCCAGTTTTTTGTGGCAAAATTAGGGGGGTCGGCTTATACTCGGGTTGGCTTATACTCGAGTATATACGGTATGTTGGTAATATTATTGTGTTAATTATATATGCAACCAAGGTGATAAGGGGTGGTGTGATTATATGGTGCAAATTTAATCACACGCACACCATACAATCTAATCCTTGGTGTATATGGATTTCACTATAGCTACTTCAAGCGAAATAGTTTATCCTCAGGGAATTATTGCTTCATGTCTTATTTCCCTGGATTTTTGACTGAAACAGAATTGCCTCTTTTATTTCACTCAGGGTAACACATTTTTCTTTGGTATCTATTAATGTTTAGATTAAAAATTATGTTTTAATTCTCACTTATGCTGTGTATCCTATTGTTTGGTTGGATTTATCATATTATAATAATTATTATTATTATTTATTTATATAGCACCATTAATTCCATGGTGCTGTACATGAGAAAAGGGGTTACGTACAGGGTTATAGATATCGTTTACAGTAAACAAATTTACAATGACAGACCGGTACAGAGGGGAGAGGACCCTGTCCTTGCGGACTTACATTCTACTGGTAAATGGGGAGGAGACAGAAAGTCGGGGGAGAGGCAACACCAACACTAAGTGAGGCGACAGCTCCGGCGGTTGGTGAGGCGGCAGAATGTTTATTGCAGGCTGTAGGCTTTCCTGAAGAGATGGGTTTTCAGATTCCGTCTGAAGGATCCAAGGGTGGTGGATAATCGGACGTAAGTATAAAATTTCTTTACTGCTTTGTAATAAAATTGGCAGGTATAAGGTGCAAAAAAATAAAAAAATCAATAAATAAGCCTAGCCACGGATACCTGCAGCTATGTATATACAGTGCCATGCGAAAGTATTCGTCTCCCTGGAACTTTTCAACCCTTTCTCACATATCAGGCTTCAAACATAAAGATAACAAATGTAAATTTTTGGTGAAGAATCAACAAGTGGAACACAATTGTGAAGTTGAATGAAATGTATTGGTTATTTGAAATTTTTACCTTGCACTGATGTATATATGTGCACATAGACTCCCCTGCCTACCTAGTGCTGCAATCTATGTACCCTCGAATTAGCTGTAAAAAGGACTGCTAGTTAATCAGGATTTGTCGATTGAACAATAGCAGACAAACACTAACTAATAAAAGAAAGTATCTGACCCTCTCTCAGAAGCAGCTCTCCCTACACTAGTCAGGAGTCCGGAGCAGAATGCGGCGAGCAGGGAGGCGCCAGGTCTCTTATAGACCTGATGCTGCCTAGCGGCAAGCCAATCGCTGTAATACCACAACAAAGATGCTGCGGTATTACAGTGCATGGCAGTCAATCCCTGCATGTTGATTGGCGCTCTAAAAAGCGCCAAAATTAAAAGGAAAAGACCCGAGGTCCCGCCGAATAATCCTGGAAATGCTTGCTGCTCGCCGAGTATACCGAGCACAGTGATACTCGGGAGAGTACCGAGTAGTGGCTAGCAAGTTTGCTCATCACTACAGGTATCGAGTTGATTTGGAGTGTCTAACTAATGTGTAGGAGCCAGAACTCTTAATGGTTGGTAGGGGATCAAATACTTATTTCTCATTGCAAAATGCAAATAAATTTCTATAATTTATACAATGTGATTTTCTGGATTTTACTTTTGATATTCAATCTCTCAATGTTAAAATTAACCATAAAAATCTTTTATATTTTATATTTTATTTTGTACTATATACTTTGGAGGCATAGGACCATTTTTTCCAATTAATTGAGTTATTATGATTTCTGTTTTGATGATATTGCATTAAGCTGCCTATGGTGCGTGCACTGCACACAGGTACCTGGGCACTGTGTTTAGGGTGCCCGCACATTTCCCTAGCCAATAACTGGAGGAAACCTACTATTTAAGGCAACTCCTCCAACATAGAGGTGCCTGTGCGATATTGTGAGTTTGCTTCCTAACACTCTTGTGAGTTCTAAGATTCCTATACTCTGCACCTGCCAGACCTTATCTAAACATCAGCCAGTCCCGCTGCACCTGCTAGTGGTCATCTCACTGTCAGCCAGTCCTTCTGCGCCTGCCAGGGCTCATCTCAATGTCAGCTGGTCCCGCGGTATCTGCCATTGCTCATCTAAGGCCAATGTCACACTTGTGAGTGCAATGCGAGAAACTTGCGCTAGTCTCTCGCATCAATACCTGGCACTGCCGCTGGCACCCGGGACAGGAGTGTGCAGCTGCATGCATTTCTATGCAGCTGAATGCTCCAGTACTGAGTGCCGGCAGCAGTGCCGGGTATTGATGCGAATTTCTGGAATTGCACTAGTAAGTGTGACCCTGGCCTAATCGTCAGCCAATCCTGTTGCACTTGCTGGTGCTCAGCGCTATGTCAACCGGTCTCATTGCACCTGCCAGGGCTCATGTCACCTGGTCCAGTTGCACTAGCTAGTGCCCATCTTTTTGTCAGCCGCTGCAGTTTGCAATTGTGGTTCCTATCCTCTTTCTCCATCTGCCTGCATCTGTTGGACATTCTCTAGGGCCAGCTCAGCTGCCAACTACTCAAGGTCAGTCCTGGAGTAGCACCGGGACCACCTCCATTGTCTCTCCTTGTATCTAGGTATTGTCTGCTGCTGCGTATCTGTGGTCAAATTCAGTAAGGCTCCTAGTCACGCCCCTCCAGGTCTTTCTTGGGCTCCGGCACAATGGTTCCAAAACATTATAATTACTATTTGAGGGCAACCAGAATGGAGAAATTACTACAGAATGGAGATGAGGATGGGGACATTACTATATGATTGCAACCAGGATAAGGACATTACTGCAATATGGAGACCAGGATGGGAACATTACCACAAGATGGGGACCAGGATGTGGGCATTACTATATGATGGCAACCAGGATGGGGCACCCATGATGTGATTGCGGGTCGCAAATAGGTTGCAATGAAAGCCGTGGTGTGCTGAAGACCGTTGTGCTTGTCATTAAGGAGCTCCTTTGAATCTGTGCATGTGTCTGGGCATCAAAGGAGACCATGACTTTTAGTATATGCAGCGATGCACAAACGATCAAAGATTGCAGCTTAAAGTCCATAAAGGGACTAACAAAAACAGTAAAAAAAAATAAAGCTCCAATCACCCCCTTTTTTTCCCACATTAAAAAATACACATATGTGGTAACACTGCATCCAAAAAAGTGAAATCTATCAAAATAAAAAAAAAAATGAAACCCAATCGGTAAGCACCGTGAACAGAAAAAAAAATGAATAACTTTAATATTTTTTTGGTTGTTGCAATTCCACAAAAAAATGCTGTAACAAGATATCTAAATATATCAATTCCAAAACAGTATGAGTAAAAATGTCATCTAGTCCGACAAAAAAAGTGGCCATCACACCGCTCCATCTATCAAAAAGTAAACAAGTTACAAGTCTTGGAAAATGGCAACATGACATAAAAATTTTTATTTTTGCAAACTTCAGATATTTATTTCACTTTTTGTCAAGTTTTAAACTTAACATGTTTGGTATCGCTGTAATCGTACTGAATCATATTGCATGATGATTTTACCACAAAATACTACCGTAAAAACAATTCACAAAAAACAATGTCAAAATTTGTTTTTTTGAGAATATAGGTATAAGGGGTGCGCCTCTGTATAAATGCTGAAGCAGGGTGCAAAACCTGGTCTGTAAGAAACTTTGACAAATTCAGAAGAAAAAAGACTAGACCAATGATGGTATGCACACCCATGAATCGTACAAAAAATCAACCAATTTTATTAACACCTCAAAAAAGACACACATAGAATAAAACCATTTAAAAAAGCCTGAATACAGGACCAATAGTACTCACCCCTAGGTACAAAATACATAATACAGCATAACCATAATATGAATTATTATTGCCAATCCAAATGAAATAATATACTTGGTTATATGTATACAGAAATATATATATATAGTCTCATGTTCCCGGGTATGATGTCTCAAACGGCATAAGATATGCCAACATATTGTATAATACATGCAAGGCAAAAATAATTAAATGGGAACATACAATTCACTAAAAGCAAGCTCCAGCGATTTTTTTTATCTTCGACCGGGAGCGAACTCGATCGCGGACCAGACGTGGCAGACGAAAGAAGGCTGCCCACAAAAAAACGTTCCACTCGCTATTGGGGGAAAACACCACCGTACCAGCACAAGTATTCCACCAGGCGCAAATAGACGGCTCCGACACCCAGGACACTCCAGCACCGGATACAGAGGTATTGAGTGATACTCTTCAAGTGATAAACTTGTCTGACTATTCTCTGTCCCAGGTGGAATTATCAGTCCTTCGGAGGGGACTGACATTTGTTCCACTTCCCACACATAGGGTGGACAAATTTACACTCATTAAAGACTTATATCTCTTTTGCAGGAACATCACCTTCCAAGCTATGTATAAGAGACCTAACATTTTGCTGAATTTTCCCCAGGATGAACGTCAGGTATTCCAGGATTTGGTGGACCTATTGGAGGAGAATCAGTCAGCGGCCCATAACGGCAGATTTCCATACAGGAATAAATCATTGAGGGCACCTTCTTTTTCATTGGTCCCCGCTGTTAAAATCTTTTATGAGTTGGTGAAGCGTGACATAATGGCTATGGTTCCTAAGGTCAGTACATCTGCCAATCTGTCTATTGCAGAAAGTCGTGCCATCTCAGATCTTAGAAACAATGGGGCTTTTATAATCAAAGAAGCGGACAAGGGGGGCAATGTTGTCCTGTGGCCTACCCACATGTATCAGGAGGAGGCCACTAGGCAACTGGACAATAGGCGATTCTACAGTAAATTACCATCAGATCCCACACAAGTATTTGTGACTAAGCTACAGACCCTGCTGTGTAGGGCCAATCAATTGGGCATCATTACTCCCAAAGAGAAACGCTACATGTGGGTGGAGGGTCCTATCATTGCCACATTCTACATGTTGCCAAAAATTCATAAGGATGACAAACAGCCCCCCGGACGCCCCATAGTTTCAAGTATTGGCAGCCTGTCAGAAAAAGCCTGCAACTACATTGATTTTTTCTTGCAACCCATAGTAGTCACACTACCCTCGTATGTGAGAGACTCCGCCCATTTTATTGAAATCATCCGGGACATCAGTTTGCCTGCCGAATTTCATCTGGTCACATGCGATGTGGAATCGCTATATTCCAACATCGGTCATGATGACGTCATTAATGCACTGTCTTTTTTTCTGAATCGGAGCGTAAACGAAGACTCTAGACATCATATGTTCTTGCTTGAGCTTTTGAAATTTGTGTTATATCACAATTTCTTTCTCTTTGATAGGACCTTTTACCTCCAGGTGTCCGGTATGGCCATGGGGGCCAAATGTGCGCCAGCCTATGTGCAGCGCCCCAGAGTCCTGGTCGTTGCAGTACTGTTGCTCCGCCACTAAGGGGAGTGATGGTATGTCCGATGGCACTTAAGGAGTTCACCTGACCAGGTATCACAGGCACCAATACACTTCACATTCTGGCCACCAGGGGGAGCAAAGGGTTCTATGTACTAGGCCACTCCTCACAATCTGGTAAAACTGGGGGTTAGATAGGAAGTTAGTTAGAAGCTGACTGGGTTGGAACCAGGCAACATCCTGTGAGAGAGGGTGTTGCAGGGGAAGATTCAGGGGGGTCTCTGTCAGGGGTGGGATCCTGATAGAGGCCTAGCGACCAAGGCAGAACGTTAAGGAACCGCGCCTGCACTACATTGCGGCGGTATCTCAAGAAAGGACAAGAAGCGAGGTTTATTGTGGAGAAGTGAGAAACGGGATCACAGCAAAAAGGAGATAAAGCCAGTAGGAGTCATGCAGTAAGATCGAGGCAACATCGTACTGAGGCGCGTAGCCGGTGGCCGGAATGCCGAGGAAGTTATTAGGCTCCAAGCATTACTTCAAACCAACGGCAGGACAGTTAATTATAGGTTGGCTGTCTCACCTAAATCACCTAAGCAGACATAGGGGGCGATTGTGGGAGAGGGGCGACGCTAGGGTCCCGGAAGAACTCCAGGCCTACCCGTCATACGGGTGCGTCCTAGCCATATCATCTGGGGGACGGAGAAGAACATCAGAACAGATACGAGTTGTGAGAAATAACATCAGAACAGACACAACAGTTGTGAGGACTATCCCGTGGTGCTCAGCAGGGAGGTACTACAACACACAGGCGCTAGAAGGTAGGCACTGATTTCCACCTGCAAAGGGAACTCTGGAGGTGCCTTCGGACCGGCCGGTCTCAGCCAGCCCTGTTAGCAGTACTCTGGATTGAGGATCCTGAAGCCTTCAGTAAAGAGGTAAAGAGACTGCAACCCTGTGTCCTCGTTATTCATCGTGACCTGCATCACGCACCATAATCACACCTTTCATTGGACGCCCCTTAGCAGGGTCACGGACCGGGTCTAGCCACCGTGACAACCCAAAGAACTGAGCCAGAGAGGCCCGGTAACGAGTACCCCGTGGCCCTGCGTCTGGGGGCGCTCCAAACTCTAACATCTTTTTAGGCTGGTGGGAGGAGACGGTGGTATACCCTTCCGTGACATTCCAGGAAAAGGTGCCAATGGCATCGCTATATTGACGGTGTGTTCTTTTTATGGCTGGGGACCGAGGCTGAGTGCATACGATTCCTGCAGGACCTGAACACCAACACCTATAATATCCTCCTCACACATACTATGTCTACTACTTCGGTTACTTACCTGGATTTGAAAATCTCTGTTGAGGGCCAAAAGTTGTTTTTTTTCACATATTCCCCCCACTTGGATTTTTCTCCCTGTTTTCCAGTACATGGAAAAATGAACAGTGCAATTCAAAAGTACGAGTCCTGCAACAACAACAACAAAAAACAGGACCTCATATCAATGTTTAAAGAAGAATAAAAGAGCTATGGCTCTGGGAAGAAGTGGAGGCAAAAATGAAAAAAAAAAGCAAAAATGAAAATTGACACTTTCCTGGCGATGTCCTCCTTCCCGGTCAAAAGAAATCCTTAGCAAAGGGAGCGTCCTCCCTGAAGATACAGTCCCCCAGAGCAAGGGAGAAAGAGGGACGTTGCCCTCGAAACGCGTCGGGATTGGCCCCTGCATACGTCCGTCAGTTGCGGACAGGTGACGTCACCATCCTACCACGCCCCCCGCTCACCTCGCTACACTGTCGGCGGTGCCATCGGCCGTGGCCAACGCTGACACACGGCGGCGAGCTCTTGCTCTGGGGGACTGTATCTTCAGGGAGGACGCTCCCTTTGCTAAGGATTTCTTTTGACCGGGAAGGAGGACATCGCCAGGAAAGTGGCTATTTTTTCACACAGGACGCTACTTCAGACTGTAAGTGCCGTTCAGCGCGGCAACCTTTTATATTACACATTGGTTTTCTGTTAGTCACATACACCCCATTGACTGGTTTGCCTGCCGCTGTTCTGGACATATGTGCTTAGCGCCTTGTGATTTTTAGTAACGCGAAAAATGAAAATTGGCCCTGTCATGAAGAGGTAAAAGGAATGGTAAATGAGTGCATTTAAATGGTGCTTAGTGCGCCACATAACTTGTCCCTCTTTCTGGTGTGTGTGTACAATTGATGTGTACATGTGATGTGTACAATGCCGTGTGCAGCAGCCACATTTATAAATACTGGCAATGCAGATTAACTTCCGCCCCCTACATTTGACATAAGGTCATAAATCACTTTGAGTGCATTTTCTGACAGCAAAATGTAACGGTGACCACTCTCTGCTCATTCCTCAACCTTTCTGCAGCTTTCAACACTGTTGACCACCGTCTCCTACTCTGTAGGCTCCAGTCACTAGGCATTAAGGACACTGCTCTCTCCTGGTTCTCTTCCTATCTTTCTGACCGCTCCTTCAGTATTTTGTTTGATGGCTCCACTTCATCTCCTCTTCCTCTCACTGTTGGGGTACCTCAGGGCTCAGTCCTTGGCCCCCTTCTCTTCTCCATCCTCACGGGTCCAATTGGACAGACCATCAGCAGATTTGGCTTTCAGTATCATCTTTATGCTGATGACACACAACTATACATGTCATCCCCCTGACCTTACCCCCCTTGTACTACAGAACGCCAGTGACTGTCTGTCGCAAGTCTCCATCATCATGTCCTCTCTCTATCTGAAACTCAACCTCTGCAAAACTGAACTTCTTCTGCTCCTGCCGTCTACTAACCTCCCTAAATCTGACATTTCCCTCTCCGTGGGAGGTACTGTGACATCCCA
The DNA here is from genome assembly GCF_051348905.1 of Ranitomeya variabilis. NCBI lineage: Eukaryota > Metazoa > Chordata > Amphibia > Anura > Dendrobatidae > Ranitomeya > Ranitomeya variabilis. The sequence goes on along the minus strand of NC_135239.1, from coordinate 148,035,811 downwards.
GGAAGCCAGTTGTCACAGTGGTATTGCCTTCTTTACGGGGAGGGTGATGCCATGCCTGGGAGCGAGAAGGATCCCCTTAACAGGTAACACGTACATACAACACTGTTCTGACTGCAGGCCAGAAGGGGGAGCTCTAGAGCTGGATTCAGGGTTACTTCCATATATATGTTCTGGCTGGAGGAGGAGTCTGAGGACAGCTGGAGCTGAGCAGACATGCGGCTCTGCAGCTCCTGCCAGGAGAGTCAGGCAGATTGTAGGAGACAGTTAGGGGAGAAGGAGCAAAGGAGAAGAAAGAGAAACTGGAGTGGAGCTGCAAGTGGGCTCCCTCCAGGATCAAGCGCAGAAACTGGAGGCTGGAATTCCGAGGTTGTGGGGGTAAATGTATGCCTGACAGCAGAAACCAGCGGGCAGGAGATTACAAGTCTCCTGGCCATCATTACACCTGAAGGCACAGCAGCAGATAGAGCCCAGAGTCACCACGAGAGATGGACACCTATTAAAATGCTCGAGTTGCCTGCCATATGGGTAGTGTCCACCTAAAAGGAGGGAGAAGGAGAGGGAGAGGACCTTGTACTAAGCTTCAGGCAGCAAGGGACTGGGAACACAGCGCAGTAAGGAAGGCTTCCAACCCCACCTGGCTAGGGGGATTCCGAATCGCTTCCAGGTTGCCCAAATTCCAAAGACCACCTGTAACCTGTACCTCAACTGCATCAGTAAAAGGTAAAGAGTCCTCAACCTTGTGTCCTCTAATTCTTTCCTGCACTTCACCATCTACCATCCTTTGCAACTACATCAGGAGCCCTGGGTACTAAGCTCCACTTGGGGGGAGCTATACCATCTAAGTTGCAATACCACCATGTCCAGTGGACCCCTTTAAGCAGCATCAGCCATCCCTGGCCGAGTACCACAGGTGGCGTCACGAACACTACTACATTAGACTTTATTTCCCATCCACTTCCCCCTTTTATTGGACGCCCAGGGCCACGGAATGGGTCACTGCCACTGTGACACATCCCTGTAAGAACCGGCACAGTTCCAAGTACCCCACGGTCCTAGCGGGTGCTCCAGTACTGTAATAACACCCCGACAGCAGGCGCTCTGTCTGGGTGTTATGTTTGACTCCGATCTCTCCTTCACATCCCATATACAATCTGTCACACGCTCTTGCTGCTTACACCTAAAGAACATCTCTAGAATCCGCCCTTTTCTCACCATTGAAACAAAAACCCTCACTGTCGCCTTGATCCACTCCCGCCTGGACTACTGCAATGCTCTATTAATTGGCCTCCGCGTTACTCGACTTTCTCCTCTCCAGTCCATCCTTAATGCAGCAGTCAGGGTTGTCCATCTAGCTAATCAGTATTCAGACGTGTCCACTCTTCACCAGTCGTTACTCTGGCTGCCCATTCATTATAGAATCCAATTCAAAGTACTTGTTCTCACCCACAAAGCTCTTCACAGTGCAGCACTCCCTTACTTCTCCTTCCTCATTTCTGTCTATGGGCCTAACCGACCACTGCGCTCTGCAAACGACTTTCAACTAACTTCTGCACCAATCCGTACCTCCCACTCCGGTAGAGTGGCACTCCTAACTCCAAGACTTATCCGGTGCTGCGCCAATCCTCTGTAATGCTCTACCCCAACATATTAGGACCATCCACAATTTGCATAGTATCAGGCGCTCCCTCAAAACACATTTGTTCAGAGCGGCCTATCACGTTCCCTTATCAAAGTCATTTTATGTGTAAGTGTGTGTGCGTGTGTGTGTGTGTGTAGCCCATTCACTACTTCCATCTGTCCCCCACCCCCGAATATGTCTGGACCATCATTGTAAATACACACCCCTACCTTGTATCTCCCCCACCTCATTGTAGATTTTAAGCTCTCACGAGCAGGGTTGTCTTATTTCGCTTTATTTATTGTATTGTTAATGTTGTTACTTATGACTGTTGTGTTTGAAACTGTTAAACTGTCAAGCGCTGCGGAAAATGTTGGCGCTATATAAAGAAAATTATTATTATTATTAATATTAACTAGAAAAATTATGCTCATTTACTAAGTCAGTGGATCTTTTAAAATCATTCACAGCAGATCATCGCCAGGTGCATAAAGGTGATGTGCTGCTGATAACAAGATACAGTATGTAAGGTAACAGAACCATCTATTAGAGATCATCCCACCTCCATCATACTTCTTCAGTTTGTGCAAAGAGATCGGTAAACAAGTGCTAAACAATCTGAATATAGTCGATTGGCACTCATCTAATGCTCTGAAATCAACTCATATAAATGCACCATAAATGTTTTATTTTGTGATGGTACAATATGTTAGCATGTGGCGAGATACGGCCGAGTCTCGCAGGTGAAAACAAAGCTCTGGTGCCGGCATTCCGGAGCAGAGCGTCCAGCCGCACAGCAATGCATGGAGCTGCACACTCCGCTCCGGAGTGCCGGCGCCAGAGCTGGGTTTTCACCTGCGAGACTCTGCTGTATCTCGCGTATGTGTGATCCCGGCCTTTGGGTCTCCACTTTTATTTAGTTTCCAGAGCCACACTTTGCCTAAAACTGGCTTTGCTGGACAGAGCTGTAGATAAAAGTTACACATGATCAGCTTTAGACCAGGTTTCTATTTTGTGTTGAGTATCAGCCTTTACATTGAAGGAACTGCAGGTGGCAGCAAAGTATCAACTGTGAAAAGTTTCATTGCAGCATCCATATCGCATCAGTCAGTAGTAAGGACAAATGAATTTTTTTATAACCACTGAAGACTAGAATTGAAGTAATACAGTAAAAAACTACATATTCGGGTAGAATAGGGGATTGTTCTGAAATTGCATCTTTTTTGGTAGTTGTATGTGATATACTGTAACTAGCATATCTCTTTTGTAATTTTAAGAATTACAAAGAAGTCATCATTATAACTACAATGCTAAGTCACTACAAAGTCCATGGCAGCCCAGCTCCACACCCTTTTCAACTCCTGACCCAGTTGTTCATTTTCCCACCCCTGCCAGAGACTTGGCAGTGACTAGAATTGCAGTTCTAATGATGACTCATGCATCCTGTTTCTACATAAAGCTTTGAAGGGTTCACTTAGTCAGCTTTTAATCAAATAATGTGATAGACCCAATGGAAAACAGATGGACTAACTGGGTGGAAGGGAAAAATAAGCAATTGTATGTGCACAGAGCCATGTAATATAATAATTGCAATATATTAATACATAGTTACATAGGTTGAAAAAAGACCTAGGTCCATCAAAGGCAACCTTTCTCCACCAATTCTACATTTTGTCACAAATTTAACTATAACCCACAATTTTACGTGTACTGAGGAAATCATACAGCCCTTTTTAAAAGCTGTTATAATGTCTGCCATTAATACCTCTTCTAGTAGGGCATTCCACAGTCTAACTGCTTTAACTGTAAAGAACCCTTTCCTATTTAGCTGCTGGGATCATCTTTCTTCCACCTGAAGTGTGTGCCCCCTGGTCCTTAGTATGGTCTTTGGTAGGAATAAGTCATGTGCAAGTCCTTTGTACTGACAACAAATGTATTTTTGTATGCCTCTGAGGCGACTCTTTTCTAAACTAAAGAAGCCCACCTTTTCCAACTTCTCATCATATGAGAGGCCTTCCATCCCTTATAATAATCTATTTGCCCGCCTTTGAACTGACTCTAATTTCTGAATGTCCTTGTCATGATCCAGGCTGGGTTTTGAGTCCTGTTCTCCCCTTCCCGGTCTGGTCATGTCAAGGGTTAACTTTTCTCTGCCTTGTTCTGGTGCCTGGTCGGCTATTTCTCTCCACTGCATCCTACAGGCAGTTTCAGTTATAGTTTCTGCCTACGGCGTGAGTAGCTGGCTCTGCTTAAACCCTGATTTGTCCTGCTGCCACCTGGTGGTAGCCTCGCTGCTGCGCTGCAGGTCTGTTCTGGCAGTGTGCAGTCCTCCCACCACTGTTTTGCCATCTAGTGGTGCTTACATCTACCTGCATAGATTAGAAAAAACAGCCGCACTCAAAATGTAGGTTTTTAATAATGCGTAACAAAAGTCAGATATTTATTTGAGTTACCAGAGAAGTAGAAAAAGTGTCATGGTAACGTTTTGACCCCGTGATGGGTCTTTATCAAACCACACTTTAAAGAGATGAGAGTAAGGAAAGGAGGAGCCGCAGTAGAATTTAAGGGCTCACAACTAGAGCTAAATGGCAGCAATTGAGTAGAACCGGAAAGGCACGGAAAAGGACATTGGTCCTGGTGGGAACTGCGGGTCCCGTCTAGCAGAGATCAGTGGTGCTGTATCTCTTTAAAGTGTAGTTTGATAAAGACCCATCACGGGGTCGAAACGTTACCTTGATACTTTTTCTACTTCTGTGTTGACTCAAATAAATCTCTCACTTTTGTTACGCATTATGAAAAACCTACACTTTGAATGTGGCTGTTTTTTCTAATCTATGATTTCAACTGAATTAACCCCAGGTCCAGCCTGCACCTACCTCATATCTAGCTTAGTGCACGCCATTTTTGTAGAACTACATCTACCTGCATAGCAGCAACGTGACATTATAACTGACCACAGACAGTTTTTTTTTCCTTGCTCCTCTTTTTATGGATCCGCTCCATACCTTGGCACATCAGATGCCTAATCTGACGCAAATGATGCAGGACTTGTCTGTGCAACATAGGGCTCTGGCTACGTCCCATAACTAACTGCAGAGGGAGCTTTCTGAGATGGTTAAGTCTGCTAAGGGTTCTATTCCCCAATCTACCTGTAAGCATTCTGACCCTGTTGATGTTTTGCTACACTCTCCTGAACCTATGGTCAGGCTCCCAGATACCTTCCTGGAGAAAAGGAGAAGCTCCGTACGTTCAGGGAGAGTTGTAAGTTGCTGTTCTCTCTTAGACCCCGATCTTCTGGTGATGTGAGTCAATGGGTGGGGATAATTATTTCGTTACTTCGGAGGGTCCTCAATCGTGGGCTTTCTCTTTACCTGCTACTGCCTCTGAGCGTGTGTCTGTGGATAGACTCTTTGAGGCCTTAGGACTGATTTTTGATGAATCAGACCAGGTTGGGGTAGCAGAGGACACAATCATGGGTCTCTCCCAGGGTAAACTCTCTGCCAAATGGTATTGCTCTGAGTTTAGACGATGGTCCACTGAGGTGTCCTGGAATGACTCTGTGCTTAGATGTCAGTTCAGGAGGGGACTGTCGGATCATCTGAAGGACACTCTGGCTCTCCATCCACCACCCTGCTCCTTGGAGGAGGCTATGACTCAGGCTATCCATATCGAACGGAGGTTGCAGAAGAGGTGCAATGCAGTGAGAGATTTCTTTGCTTCTGCCTAATCCTGATGTTATGTCTCTTACTGAACCTGTGGTGGTAGGGGCCACCAACCTCAAGGAGAAGGAGAGGAGGCGACGACATGAAGGAAAATTATGTTTCTTCTGTGGAAATCCCAGACATTGGAAAAAGGACTGCTCCTCCTGCTCACCGACTAACAAGTTGTAGGGAAACGCTAAAGTCTGGTTGACTGCCGAGGAGGTCATTCAGCCTCTCAGGTACCTTTTTACTCATTTCATAAGATTATGTTGGAGGTGGAACTTTGTTTTGGGAATTCCTGTATGCCCACTTTAGGTTTCGTGGTCTGTGGGTCGTCCATGAACTTTATTGACTCTAACTTGGTGGCAAAGTGTAAGATAGGGACAGTTAGACTTGAGACTCCAATTCATATCATTGCCATTGACAAATCACCGCTGGTTAAGAAAGTTGTTAAATTTGTTTCGGAGGAGTTTTTCCTCAGGGTAGGTACTATGCATCAGGAACGCATCTCATGCTTTGTTCTGGGCAATCTTCCAGTGGAACCGGTGTTGGGATTTCCTTGGCTACAGTTACACAACCCTGTTATAGACAGGGAATCTTGGGATATTGTAAACTGGGGTCCTAATTGCTCTAAGGGTTGTCTTTCTACTGTACTTGTGTCATCTGTTAATCTGGAGAGTAATCCGGACTACCTGAAATATTTTGAGGATGTGTTTTCTGAAAATGAGGCCGAGGTCTTACCACCACACCACCTTTTTAATTGTACTATTGATCTGATTCCGGGTGCTAATGTCACAAAGTGACTGTCCAAGCGAGACATGACCCAACGGGTGGTCGGTCACAAAACGGCAGAACTCACAAGGGAACACCGGAGACACAACAACAACAGTGGGCCCTGCAATAGGGAACAGGGAAATGGACACCTCCTGCACTCTCCTAAGGATGTGCCCTAATCTTCCTGATGTTCCTATACAGATTCTTTCAACCTGACACCGAGCAGCCCTCACTCGCTCTGAACCTATCCCTGGGTAGGAAATTGGCTAGTGAGAGCATTGGTCCCACCACTGCTGTTGTGAATTAGACCTTTTTGGCTCCCTCTTGTGGTCACTAGTGGTATGACTCTGAGATTGTCTTTCCCTAGTTTGGCACCCACCTGGGTCGTTAGCCCAGGGGTGTTGCTATATGAACTTCCTTAATTCTTAGTCTGGTGCCTGGCATCGTTGTAATCAGTCCTTTCTGTTTGCTCCTGTCTGCTGGTCCTGGTTCATGCAAAATTAAGCTAAGTCCTGCTTCCTTGTTTTTTGGTTATTTGTATTGCTCTTATTTTTTGTCCAGCTTGTACTAAATGTGATTCCTGATTTTGCTGGAAGCTCTAGGGGGCTGGTATTCTCCCCCCGGGCTGTTAGACGGTTCGGGGGTTCTTGAATATCCAGCGTGGATATTTTTGATAGGGTTTTTGCTGACCGTATAAGTCATCTTACTATATTCTGCTATTAGTCAGTGGGCCTCTCTTTGCTAAATACCTAGTTCATTCTTACGTTTGTCTTTTCTTCTTACCTCACCGTTATTATTTGTTGGGGGCTTGTATCCAACTTTTGGGGTCTTTTCTCTGGAGGCAAGAAAGGTCTATCTTTTCCCTTCTAGGGTTAGTTAGTTCTCCGGCTGGCGCGAGACATCTAGAACCAACGTAGGCACGTTCCCCGGCTGCTGCTATTTGTGGTGCTAGGATTAGATATACAGTCAGCCCAGTTACCACTGCTCTATGAGCTGTTTTTTTGTGTTTGCAGACATGGTATTTATTGCAGAGACCCTCTGCCATTGGGGTCATAACAGTATGCCAGGCCCAAGTTGAATGTTTAATGCATTGCAGAAGTGGGATAATAAGAAAGGAAATTCTGAGTTTTTTTTTTTTTTCCTCTCTTTCTTCCTCCCCTTTACCTCTGAGTGGCTTAAGCTTGCTGCAGACATGAATGTCCAGACTCTGATTACAAGTGTGGATCAGCTTGCTGCTCGTGTGCAGGGCATACAAGATTTTGTTACCAGTAGTCCTATGTCTGAACCTAAAATACCTATTCCTGAACTGTTCTCTGGAGATCGATTTAAGTTTAGGAATTTCAGGAATAATTGTAAATTGTTTCTTTCTCTGAGACCCCGTTCGTCTGGAGACTCAGCTCAGCAAGTTAAAATTGTTATCTCTTTCTTGCGGGGCGACCCTCAGGATTGGGCTTTCTCGCTAGCGCCAGGAGATCCGGCATTGGCGAATATTGATGCGTTTTTTCTGGCGCTCGGATTGCTTTACGAGGAACCCAATCTTGAAATTCAGGCAGAAAAAGCCTTGCTGGCTATTTCTCAGGGCCAGGATGAAGCTGAAGTGTATTGCCAAAAATTTCGGAAATGGTCCGTGCTTACTCGGTGGAATGAGTGTGCTCTGGCCGCAAATTTCAGAAATGGCCTTTCTGAAGCCATTAAGAATGTGATGGTGGGTTTCTCCATTCCTACAAGTCTGAATGATTCCATGGCGCTGGCTATTCAAATTGACCGGCGTTTGCGGGAGCGCAAAACTGCTAATCCTCTGGTGGTGTTGTCTAAACAAACACCTGATTTAATGCAATGTGATAGAATTCAGACTAGAAATGAACGGAAAAATCATAGACGTCAGAATGGGTTGTGTTTTTACTGTGGTGATTCTACACATGTTATATCAGCATGCTCTAAACGCCTTACAAGGGTTGTTAGCCCTGTCGCCATTGGTAATTTGCAACCTAAATTTATTTTGTCTGTGACTTTAATTTGCTCATTGTCTTCCTACCCTGTTATGGCATTTGTGGATTCAGGTGCTGCCCTGAGTCTTATGGATCTGTCGTTTGCCAAGCGCTGTGGTTTTGTTCTTGAGCCATTGGTAAATCCTATCCCTCTTAGAGGTATTGATGCTACGCCATTGGCGGAAAATAAACCGCAGTTTTGGACACAGGTAACCATGTGCATGATTCCTGAACATCGGGAGGTGATTCGTTTTCTTGTTCTGCATAAAATGCATGATTTGGTCGTTTTGGGTCTGCCATGGTTACAGACCCATAATCCAGTCTTGGAATGGAAGGCAATGTCTGTGTCAAGTTGGGGCTGTCAGGGAATTCATGGTGATTCCCCACCGGTGTCTATTGCTTCCTCTACTCCTTCGGAAGTTCCTGAGTATTTGTCTGATTATCAGGATGTATTCAGTGAGTCCAGGTCCAGTGCTCTTCCTCCTCATAGGGACTGTGACTGCGCTATAGATTTGATTCCGGGTAGTAAATTTCCTAAGGGAAGATTATTTAATCTGTCTGTACCTGAGCATACCGCAATGCGTTCGTATATCAAGGAATCTCTGGAGAAGGGGCATATCCGTCCATCCTCTTCCCCTCTTGGTGCGGGATTCTTTTTTGTGGCCAAGAAGGATGGATCTTTGAGACCTTGTATTGACTATCGGCTTCTGAATAAAATCACTGTTAAATTTCAGTATCCTTTGCCTCTGTTGTCGGACTTGTTTGCCCGGATTAAAGGTGCCAAGTGGTTCACCAAGATAGATCTTCGTGGTGCGTACAACCTTGTGCGCATTAAGCAAGGAGATGAATGGAAAACTGCATTTAATACGCCCGAAGGTCATTTTGAGTACTTGGTGATGCCTTTTGGGCTCTCTAATGCTCCTTCAGTGTTTCAGTCCTTTATGCATGATATTTTCCGGAAGTATCTGGATAAATTTATGATTGTTTATCTGCATGATATTCTGTTTTTTTCTGATGATTGGGACTCGCATGTAGAGCAGGTCAGGATGGTGTTTCAGGTTTTGCGTGAGAATGCTTTGTTTGTTAAGGGTTCAAAGTGTCTCTTTGGAGTACAGAAGGTTCCCTTTTTGGGTTTTATTTTCTCCCCTTCTGTGGTGGAGATGGACCCAGTCAAGGTCCGAGCTATTCATGATTGGACTCAACCCACGTCAGTTAAGAGTCTTCAGAAGTTCTTGCGCTTTGCTAACTTCTACCGTCGTTTTAACGCTAATTTTTCTAGCGTTGTTAAACCTTTGACGGATATGACCAAGAAAGGTTCTGATGTTGCTAACTGGGCTCCTGCAGCCGTGGAGGCTTTCCAAGAGTTGAAGCGCCGGTTTACTTCAGCGCCTGTTTTGTGCCAGCCTGATGTCTCACTTCCCTTTCAGGTTGAAGTGGATGCTTCTGAGATTGGGGCAGGGGCCGTTTTGTCGCAGAGAGGCCCTGGTTGCTCTGTAATGAGACCATGTGCTTTTTTCTCTAGGAAGTTTTCGCCTGCTGAGAGGAATTATGATGTTGGCAATCGGGAGTTGCTGGCCATGAAGTGGGCATTTGAGGAGTGGCGTCATTGGCTCGAGGTTGCTAAGCATCGTGTGGTGGTCTTGACTGATCACAAAAATCTGATGTATCTCGAGTCTGCTAAACGCCTGAATCCTAGACAGGCCCGTTGGTCATTGTTTTTCTCCCGTTTTGACTTTGTGGTCTCGTATTTACCAGGTTCAAAGAATGTGAAGGCTGATGCTCTTTCAAGGAGCTTTGTGCCTGACTCTCCTGGAGTCGCAGAACCAGTTGGTATTCTTAAAGAGGGAGTAATCTTGTCAGCCATTTCTCCGGATTTGCGACGTGTGTTGCAGAGATTTCAGGCTGGTAGACCTGACTCTTGTCCACCTGACAGACTGTTTGTTCCTGTTAAATGGACCAGCAGAGTCATTTCCGAGGTTCATTCCTCGGTGTTGGCAGGGCATCCTGGAATTTTTGGCACCAGAGATTTGGTGGCTAGGTCCTTTTGGTGGCCTTCCTTGTCGCGGGATGTGCAGTCATTTGTGCAGTCCTGTGGGACTTGTGCTCGAGCTAAGCCTTGCTGTTCTCGTGCCAGCGGGTTGCTCTTGCCCTTGCCTGTCCCGAAGAGGCCTTGGACACACATTTCCATGGATTTCATTTCAGATCTTCCGGTGTCTCAGGGCATGTCTGTCATCTGGGTGGTATGTGATCGCTTTTCCAAGATGGTCCATTTGGTATCTTTGCCTAAGCTGCCTTCCTCTTCCGATCTGGTTCCTTTGTTCTTTCAGAATGTGGTTCGTTTACACGGCATTCCTGAGAATATCGTGTCTGACAGAGGATCCCAGTTTGTTTCCAGGTTCTGGCGATCCTTTTGTGCTAAGATGGGCATTGATTTGTCGTTTTCGTCTGCCTTTCATCCTCAGACTAATGGACAAACGGAGCGAACTAATCAAACTTTGGAGGCTTATTTGAGGTGTTTTGTTTCTGCGGATCAGGATGATTGGGTGACCTTCTTGCCGTTGGCTGAGTTTGCCCTTAATAATCGGGCTAGTTCCGCTACTTTGGTCTCGCCATTTTTCTGCAACTCTGGTTTCCATCCTCGTTTTTCCTCGGGACATGTGGAGCCTTCTGACTGTCCTGGGGTAGATTCTGTGGTGGATAGGTTGCAGCAGATTTGGAATCATGTGGTGGACAACTTGAAGTTGTCACAGGAGAAGACTCAGCGTTTTGCCAACCGCCGCCGCGGTGTGGGTCCCCGACTTCGTGTTGGGGATTTGGTATGGCTGTCTTCTCGATTTGTTCCTATGAAGGTCTCCTCTCCTAAATTCAAGCCTCTCTTCATCGGTCCTTACAAGATATTGGAAATCCTTAATCCTGTGTCCTTTCGCTTGGATCTTCCGGTGTCGTTTGCCATTCACAACGTGTTCCATAGGTCTTTGTTGCGGCGCTACGTTGTACCTGTGGTTCCTTCTGTTGAGCCTCCTGCTCCGGTGTTGGTTGAGGGCGAGTTGGAGTACGTGGTGGAGAAAATCTTGGATTCTCGTCTCTCCAGACGGAGGCTTCAGTATCTGGTCAAGTGGAAGGGCTATGGTCAGGAGGATAATTCCTGGGTGGTTGCCTCTGATGTGCATACGGCCGATTTAGTTCATGCCTTTCACGCTGCTCATCCTGATCGCCCTGGTGGTCTTGGTGAGGGTTCGGTGACCCCTCCTTAAAGGGGGGTACTGTTGTGAATTAGACCTTTTTGGCTCCCTCTTGTGGTCACTAGTGGTATGACTCTGAGATTGTCTTTCCCTAGTTTGGCACCCACCTGGGTCGTTAGCCCAGGGGTGTTGCTATATGAACTTCCTGAATTCTTAGTCTGGTGCCTGGCATCGTTGTAATCAGTCCTTTCTGTTTGCTCCTGTCTGCTGGTCCTGGTTCATGCAAAATTAAGCTAAGTCCTGCTTCCTTGTTCTTTGGTTATTTGTATTGCTCTTTTTTTTTGTCCAGCTTGTACTAAATGTGATTCCTGATTTTGCTGGAAGCTCTAGGGGGCTGGTATTCTCCCCCCGGGCCGTTAGACGGTTCAGGGGTTCTTGAATATCCAGCGTGGATATTTTTGATAGGGTTTTTGCTGACCATATAAGTCATCTTACTATATTCTGCTATTAGTCAGTGGGCCTCTCTTTGCTAAATACCTAGTTCATTCTTACGTTTGTCTTTTCTTCTTACCTCACCGTTATTATTTGTTGGGGGCTTGTATCCAACTTTTGGGGTCTTTTCTCTGGAGGCAAGAAAGGTCTATCTTTTCCCTTCTAGGGTTAGTTAGTTCTCCGGCTGGCGCGAGACGTCTAGAACCAACGTAGGCACGTTCCCCGGCTGCTGCTATTTGTGGTGCTAGGATTAGATATACGGTCAGCCCAGTTACCACTGCCCTATGAGCTGTTTTTTTGTGTTTGCAGACTTGGTATTTATTGCAGAGACCCTCTGCCATTGGGGTCATAACACACTGCGCTAATAAAACACATAACACAAAGGGAAGGTTTAGACAAACAAGGTATAAGCAAACAACACTGAGCTTTCTCTGCTGCTATGCACAGTACAGCAGAGTAATGCACCAGGTATGAATATTCAGCAGAAGAACCACTGCACTCAGAAAACTCTTTCCACCTGCTTGGTTGATCTCCAGAAGGACCTGTATAACCAACAGTCAGCTGATGCATCAGGTGACCTTAAGAAGAATGGTGGGAGTGGTTACCACCAACATCAGCTGACCCATTAGCAATGCAATGCAATAATACCAGTGGCCACTGGGGGGGAAACTGCATTAACCCCCGATGACCAGAAAGGAAAAAAGGTTCTAATCAAAGGAAAAACAGATCTGCCACAGATCCAAACATAGATCGTTACAGTAACCCCCTTTCAATGAGGGGCCTCTGGACACTGAACACCGGACCTCACCAGATAACAACCTACGATGAGGATGCCTCGATCCACCTCCCAACTTCTGAAGAAGAGAAAGAGGGACAAAGTTTGCGGCAAATTTTAGGCCACGCCTCTGACCAAACCCATTTAACAACTAGTCACACCCATATCCACGTCCCAACCACACCCATTTAGCACTGCTGATCAAACTGTTTCATAAACAATAATTATAAACAAAAAAATATGGCCACACATGATTCTCAACACTGTATAATGGCCACACATGATTCTCAATACTGTATAGTGGCCACACAGTGCTCCATACTGTATAATGGCCACACATGATTCTCAATACTGTATAATGGCCACACATGATGCTCCATACTGTATAATGGCCACACATGATGCTCCATACTGTATAATGGCCATACATGATGCTCCATACTGTATAATGGCCACACATGATGCTCAATACTGTATAGTGGCCACACATGATGCTCCATACTGTATAATGGCCACACATGATGCTCCATACTGTATAATGGCCACACATGATTCTCAATACTGTATAATGGCCACACAGTGCTTCATACTGTATAATGGCCACACATGATTCTCAATACTGTATAGTGGCCACACATGATGCTCCATACTGTATAATGGCCACACATGATGCTCAATACTGTATAATGGCCACACATGATATTATGTATAGTATAATGGCCACAGATAGTTACTCCTACACACACGGCTCCGCTCCGTACACCTTGCAAACGTGGCTCCGCTCCATACACCTCGTACACACACGGCTCCGCTCCGTACACCTCGTACACACACGGCTTTGCTCTGTACACCTCGCACAGACACAGCTCCAATCCATACACCTCATACACACACGGCTCCGCTCCATACAACTCGTACACACACGGCTCTGCTCCATGCATCTCATACACACACGGCTTTGCTCCGTACACCTTATACACACACGGCTCTGCTCCGTGCACCTCATACACACTTGGCTCTGCTACATCCACACTGTAAACCTCTCCTGACCCCACACATAAGCTTAGCTTACCCTCATCCAGCACCATGACAACCAGCACAGCAGAGTCCTGCAATACACGGAGGCCCTTGATCATGTGACTACTGACTCCTCCCCTCATGTGACCTCATCACATGTTCTGTGCACACAGAGCAGCGGCAGCCATATATGTGGTGTGCGGCTCTGCAGTGCAGGACAAGTATGGTCCCGCCTGTGATCGCGAGGCAGACTCTCAAAATCGGGACTGTCCCACGAGATACGGGAGGGTTGGGAGGTGTGCAAACGTGGCCTGATGAAAATGCCAAATTGTAGGCTTCTTTAGGCTCCACAAATCTCCAGAGCGCCGACCTGAGGAATGAGTTGTGTACATGCATAACTGGGGTTAATTCCAAATGAAAAGTCCCCGGGCTGAGAATGGCTGACACTCGATATGGCCCAATCATCCTGGAACTCCAGGTCCCAGTAGTACACTTCCACCAGATGTTTTTGGTGGACACCAATACGTACTCATTCACACACACAGGTCTGGACCTGAGCGTTTATTTTCACACATACGTCTACCACAAGACGGTGAATTCTTTGAGGAATTGACAACAGGGGCATCCCCCTGTGTCACCAAACTCACACACCCACCAAGCTCAGAGGGAACCACCACCCTCACCTGACCCCTCCTCTTTAGGGGACTACGACACTCAGGGTTAGCATGTGGTGAGGGTTGAGTCCTGCCCCTACTCCCTGGCAGCACCTCTGCTGCCCCCACTGGAGAAGAAGGGGTAGGTTGTAGAAGCATGGCAGAGACAGTTGCCCCAAGGCAGCAGCCCTCACTAGACTGATCCCTGCTGACCACTTCCATTGACCACCAATCTATGACCGGGTTGTGTTTTTTCAACCAAGGGAGTCCTAAAACAATGGATGTTGGCATTCCCCCCCAAGACGTAGCATGACAGGGACTCCTCATAACGAGTCCCTATACGCAGGTGTATATCATCCATGACCTGGGTCACCCACCCCTGGCTGAGTGGTATGGAGTTGATGGCCTGGACGCATAGAGGTTTAGTTAATGTCCTACACATCAGGCCATGGGTCTGCACAAAAATAGCATCCACCAGATTGACACCTGCTCCACTGTCCACAAACACCGGTATGCACTCAGTTACCCCGCCAACCACTACTTCAGCTGACAGGGTACACTGAAGAGAAGAAATGGAGGAAATATACACTCCCTGGTCACCTCCCTCCACACGACCAGGACGACGCGGCTTCTTAGGTGGTACAGGTATTTTGGCACAAGCTGGGCAGACACCAATGAAATGACCAGTCTTCCCACAGTAAAAATATGCCCGCACACCACGGCAAATTGCAGGCAACCCCATTTGGGAAACAACTCCTCCCACCTGCATGGGTTCATCTGCCTGCTCAGGTGTGTCCCCCTACCTAGCAAGGACTACCGGGGGCACGCTTGGTGTATGTCTCTCCCTCAAGCGCCTATCTATCTAGATGGCAAGGGACATGACGGCCTCCAATGACCTGGGGGCGGTGCACTGCACCAGAGTATCTTGCAACCTTGGGGACAGACCCTGCACAAAATGGCTCCTAAGGGCAGGGTCATTCCACTGTGTATCTGTGGCCCACCTCCTGAACTCTGAACAATGTTCCTCAGCCGGCCAGCCCCCCTGCTTGATCTCATGGATTTGGGAATCCGCCAAAGTGATGCAATCAGGATCACCATACACCAGCGCCAGAGCCGTAAAAACTCGCCTACCGACCGTAGAGATGGAGAACCAGCAAGGAGAAGGCCCAGGATTGGGGATCACTCTTAAGAAGGGAAATGATGATTCCCACCCATTGTTCCTCACTCTCAGATGAACGAGGGCAGAGCCTGAAGTATAGTTTACAGACCTCCTTAAAAAACAAAAATGTATCTCTCCCTCAAGAGAACTTGTCAGGGAGATATATCTTGGGTTCTGGTTGAGCCTGTACCTGAGCCGAGGCCTAGAACTCCAACAACTGCTGCAGCTGTTGCACCTCTTCACCAACTCGTCGGTTAGGGTCTGAAGCGGTTGGGCAAAGGCCTGCATTTGAGCCATGACTCACCAGAAGAAATGGGATGGTTGATTATAATGTCACGAAGTGACTGTCCAAGCATGACACGGGTGGTCGGTCACAAAACGGCAGAACTCACAAGGGAACACCGGGGAGCAATAACAACGGTGGTCCCTACAATAGGGAATGGGGAAATGGACACCTCCTGCACTCTCCTAAGGATGTGCCCTAATCTTCCTGACATCCCTATACAGGTTCTTTCAACCTGTCACCGAGCAGGATACCTCAGCCCTCACTCGCCCTGCACCTATCCCTGGGTAGGGAATTGGCTAGTGAGAGCACTGGTCCCACCGCTGCACTAATAAAACACAAAGGGAAAGTTTAGACAAAATTGGTATAAGCAAACAACACTGAGCTTTCTCTGCTGCAATGCACAGTACAGCAGAGTATTGCACCAGGTATGAATATTCAGCAGAAGAACCACTGCACTCAGAAAACTCTTTCCACCTGCTTGGTTGATCTCTAGAAGGACCTGTATAACCAACAATCAGCTGATGCATCAGTTGACCTTAAGAAGGATGGTGGGAGTGGTTATCACCAACATCAGCTGACCCAGTAGCAATGCAATGCAATGCAATAACACCAGCGGCCACCGGTGGTTAACTGCATTAACCCCCAATGACCAGAAAGGAAAAAAGGTTTTAATCAAAGGAAAACCAGATCTGCCACAGATCCAAGCATGGATCGTGACAGCTAAATTGCCTACGTCCCGTCTGTACAACCTCACCGTCCTGGAGCGAACTGCTATGAAGGAGTATATCTCAGAAAGCCTGTGTAAAGGTCACATCCGTCCCTCTGTCTCCCCTGTGGCAGCTGGATTCTTTTTTGTTAAAAAACGATGGTGTTTTCGCCCGTGCCTCGACTTTCGGGAACTTAATAAAATTACGGTGAGAAATACCTATCCACTCCCGCTTATCCCTGATTTGTACAATCAATTGTCTGGGGCCAAGTGGTTTTCTAAATTGGACCTCAGGGGAGCATATAAACTTATCCATATTCAGGAGGGGGATGAGTGGAAAATGGCATTTCTCACCCCTGAGGGTTTGTTTGAAAATCTGATCATGCCATTTGGGCTCACCTGCAGTTTTTCAGAATTTTATTAATAATGTATTTTCTGACTTCATTGGGTGCTTTATGATGGTTTATTTAGATGACATCCTTGTATTGTCATCTTACAAACAAGCTCACATGGGTCATCTACGTTCAGTTCTCTTGAGGTTATGAAAGAACTCTCTTTTTGCTAAGCCTGAAAAGTGCTCATTGTTCATCCAAGAGCTGTCCTTTCTGGGGGTCATTCTGTTTGCCAAGGGGTTTCATATGGACCGTGGAAAGGTACAGGCCATTGTTGATTGGGTACAACCCAGAGACCTTAAGGGTCTTCAACATTTTTTGGTGTTTGCCATTTATTACCGTAAATTCATTAAGGGGTTTTCTCAGGTGGTTAAGCCCCTCACTGATCTCACTCGTAAGGGGGCTGATCTCAAAAACTGGTCAGCTCGAGTAGTGGCAGCTTTTTCTTTATTGAAAAATGTTTTATGTCTGCCGCTGTATTGAACCAGCCTGCTCCATCTGAACTGTTCATTGTTGAGGTGGATGCATCGGAGGTGGGGGCAGTGTTGTATCAAAGACCCATCACTTTGACTAACCTAAGACCGTGTGCCTTTTTCTCTAAGAAATTTTCTCCTGCTGAGAGAAATTATGATGTTGGGAATCAGAAGCTACTAGCCATTAAACTGGCTTTTGAAGAATAGAGGCACTTTCTGGAGTGTGCTGTTCATTGGCTCATGGTGATTACGGACCACAAGAACCTGTCTTACATTGAGTCTGCTAAACGGTTGACTCCTAGACAGGAGAGGTGGTCGCTTTTTTTAACGCTTTCATTTTTCCATCACCTTATGACCTGGTTCCAAGAATGTCAAGGCTGATGACTTATCTCGCAACTTGGATCCGATATGACCTCCCGAATCTCCTTCCTTCATTCTTTAGCACGGATTGGTCGTGGCAGGAGTGTCCTTGAATTGGAGCGGGAGATTTGTGAGACTCAGTCTCTTGCTCCTCCATCTTTGTCTGATAATATGCTCTTCGTTCCTGTTCAGTACTGGTTGAGGGTGCTCCGGGAGTTCCATAATTCTGCTGTGTGCGCATCCTGGAATCTAGGCCATCCAGAGAGCTATTGCTAGGCTGTTTTCGTGGTCCTCCATGGCCTCTGATGTCACTGTGTTTGTGTCTGCTTGTGATACGTGTGCCAGTGCTAAAGCTTCCCATAGCCGCCTGCCGGGGAATTGGTGCCATTGCCAATTCCATATAGACCCTGGACTCATTTGTCCATGGATTTTATCACTGATTTCCATCCTTCCAATGACAAAACCGTGGTCTGGGTAGTGGTGGACAGATTCAGTAAACAGGCACATTTTGTAACTTTGGCAGGACTGCCTAATGCAGAGACTCTATCTAAGTTGTTTGTTGAGCATGTTGTGCGGTTACATTGCGTGCCTCTGAGTGTGGTTTCTGATAGAGGGCTACAATTTGTGTCAAAATTTTGGAGGGCTTTTTGTAAAAGATTGGGTATTAGCTTGACCTTCCCCTTGGCCAACCATCACGAGACCAACGGTCAGACGGAGAGGACCAATCAGTCACTTGAACAAATTTTGCGGTGTCTTGCCATGTCTCAGCAGGATGATTGGTGCTCTTCAGTGCCTGTGGCTGAGTTTGCATTTAATACTCGGATTAATCAGTCCACTGGCACCTCTCCGTTCTTTAGTAACTATGGTTTTCACCCTCATTTTGGTGAATTTTACAGGCTGGATTCAGGATGTCCAGGGGCTGATATGGCAGTTCAACAGTTTGGGGTGGTATGGAGGGAGGTCCAGAGGAACATTGGGGAGGCTCAGGGCAATTCTGATAAGCGACAGTCTATAGGACCTGTATTTCTGGTAGGAGATAAAGTATGGTTGTCTACCAAGAACATACGGTTGAAGGTGCCTTCTGTTAAGCTGGGTCCCAAGTTTATTGGTCCTTACGAGATCATGGACATTGTCAACCCAGTTGCCTTTCGCTTGTGCCTTCCTCCGTCGCTTCAGATCCTCAATGTGTTCCACAAGTCTCTTCTGAAGTCATTTGTACCCTCCTCTGTTGGGTCTCCATCCTTTCCGCCACCTGTCTCTGTGGATGGTTAGACTGAGTATGAAGTGGAACGGATTGTGGATTCTCGCATGGTCCACCATTCATTTCAGTATTTGGGTCATTGGAGGGGTTACGGTCCCGAGGATCGATCGTGGGTCCCTGTGTGATCTATCCATGCTGATCGGTTGCTTCGCGCCTTTCATGCTCGTTATCAATGGAAACCTGGGGATCCGGTGTCCCCACTTGAGAGGAGGGTACTGTCATGATCCAGGCTGGGTTTTGAATCCCGTTCGCCCCTTCCCGGTCTGGTCATGTCAGGGATTAACTTTTTTCTGCTTCGTTCTGGTGCTTGGTTGGCTATTTCTCTCCACTGTGTCCTGCAGGCTGTTTCAGTCATAGTTTCTGCCTATGGTGTGAGTAGTTGACTCTGCTTAAACCCTAATTTATCCAGCTGCCACCTGGTGGTAGCCTCGCTGCTGCGTTGTAGGTCTGTTCTGGCAGTGTGCAGTCCTCCAGCCACTCTATTGCCATCTAGTGAAGCTTGCATCTACCTCCATAGCAGCAGCATCACAGTCCTTTTTTAAAATGTGGAGCCCAAAACTGGATGCCATATTCTAGATTTGGCCTCTCCAGTGATTTATAAATGGGTAACAATTAGTGATGGGCAAGCACTAAAATGCTCGGGTGCTCGTTGCTCGGGTCGAGCAAACTGGAATACTCAGGTACTCGACCAGAGCAACAAGCCCAATGTAAGTCTATGGGAAACCTGAGTATTTTTACCACGATTCCCCTGGGGGTCCTTTAAAGGTCTAAAAATTTCTGAAAATGATGGAAACACTGCTCAAATGACACAGGAACATCATGGAGATCGCCCCTGGAAGCATTTCTGACTCCTAGGTCACAGCTGTTAGCAATGTAGTCAGAGTTTCACACCATTTTTACAGGTGCACCCAAAAACTAAACCAAAATGGATTTTGCTGGGAAATATGTTAAGGTACATCCTTTCCAGGGTAATGACTTGTTTATAAGGCAAAATAATTAACCCCAGACCAAAATGTTCCGCCACCACTTGGGCTATGTTCACACGCAGCATTTTTTATGTATTTTTCAACTTTAAAATTGCTTTCAATCAATACAAATGCATTCACTGGGAAATATCATTGTAACATTTAACAACTCTAGCTGGCTATGTGGTGTGTGACACATAAGGAGACATATCTTGTTTCATTTATGAAGGATGGACTCTTAAAGTCACAAAAGTCACAAAAGTCACAAAAGCCTATTTTTAGAGGGGCATCAGGCGACATTAATATTCTTAAAGGGCCATTATTAAACAGTGGTCTCCTATGCTGTTACTGCCTATGCAGTGAGTGGCTGGCCTGCCAAGAATTACAACACACCCCAATACCCCTTTCATGAGAGGTACAGGAGGGCTTCCTGAAAAAATGTTGCATTGAATGCAAGGCCTGGCCTGCTACAAAGTCATATGCACCCCAATAAACCTTTGAACCCAAGTACTGGATGGCAACAGGAAACCCCACTTCACCATTCAGTTGTTCTTGCCATACTGTTTTCTTATGTATAGACTGCAAGGCCTGTCGTGCTACCAAGTCATATGCACCCCAATAAGCCTTTGAACCCAGGTACTGGATGGCCACAGGAAAACCCACTTCACATTCTTCAGTTGGTCCTGCCATACTGTTTCCTTATGCATTGAATGCAAGGGCCTCCTTGACCCAGATTTGCACGCACCACAATCCCCCCCTTTGAAGAAACATGGAGGAGGGCCTCATAAAAAAAACCTGTCCCATCACAAAGGAGCAAGTCTCCTAGACTCCTAATGTCCATACACTAAGTGTATGGGCTGACAAACATTTCCTCATGGGGGGTACATTTAAAAAAAATATTTTATGGGGATCATAGACACCCTTGCCAAAAAATTGACTGGCTGTAGCAGAAAGGAACACGTTAACCCTGGTGATCTAGTGGCGGTGGATGATGAGACGTGGAGGAAGGCCTCATGAAAAACTAGGCCCAATTTAAAGGAGCGGGTTTCCTAGACTTGTAATGCCCATACACTAAGTGCATGGGCTGACAAACATTGCCTCAAGGGGGTAACATTTTTTAAAAATATTTTATGAGGATCATAGACACCCCTGCCCAAAAATTGACTGGCTGTAGCAGAAAAGAACACATTAACCCAGGTGATCTAGTGGCAGAGAATGATGAGATGTTGAGGAAGGCCTCATTTAAAACTAGGCCCAATTTAAAGGAGCAGGTCTCCTAGACTTGTAAGGCCCATACACTAAGTGCATTGGCTGACAAACATTTCCCCATGTGGGGTACATTTAAAAAAAAAAAATTATGGGCATCATAGACACCCCTGCCCAAAACTTGATTGGCTGTAGCAGAAAGGAACACGTTAACACTGGTGATCTAGTGGTGGAGAATGATGAGACGTGGAGGAAGGCCTCATCAAAAACTAGGCCCAATTTAAAGGAGCGGGTTTCCTAGACTTTTAATGCCCATACACTAAGTGCATGGGCTGACAAACATTTCCCCATGGGGGTAACATTTTTTAAAAATATTTTATGAGGATCATAGACACCCCTGCCCAAAAATTGACTGGCTGTAGCAGAAAGGAACACGTTAACCCTGGTGATCTAGTGGCGGTGGATGATGAGACATGGAGAAAGGCCTCATTAAAAACTAGGCCCAATTTAAAGGAGTGGGTCACCTAGACTTGTATTGCCCATACACTAATTGTATGGGCTGACAAACATTTCTCCCTGGGGAGTAAAATTATTTTTGTTTTAAATTAGTAATGGGCATCATAAAAATACCCTTGCACAAAAATTGAGTGACTTTTGCATCACAGAATATGTTAACCCTGGTGTCTCAGTGGTAGTGGATGATGAGGATGAGGATAAGGAGGAGGCTAACACCAAAAAGACCAAATCAGGAAGCGTATACCCATGTGTGGTTGTGAAGAGGTGCATGAGAATACATCTCCACAAAAAAGACAATGTATTTGAGGTTATGTTTCGCTGTTTTTATTCGATGGTGTACAGAAGTC
Source organism: Ranitomeya variabilis (assembly GCF_051348905.1). Classification (NCBI taxonomy): domain Eukaryota; kingdom Metazoa; phylum Chordata; class Amphibia; order Anura; family Dendrobatidae; genus Ranitomeya; species Ranitomeya variabilis. The sequence continues at coordinate 148,013,940 of NC_135239.1, read as the reverse complement.
TTGCCCAATCCAGCCCTTGTTCATTTTTATAAGAGTCAGCCTGTCAGCATTTTCAGTTGACAGGCAGATGCGCTTATCTGCTATAATTCCACCAGTGGCACAAAAAACCCTCTCTGACAGAACGCTAGCAGCAGGGCAGGCCAGGACCTCCAAGGCGTAGAGAGCCAGTTCATGCCACGTGTCCAGCTTGGATACTCAATAATTAAAAGGCACAGAGGAAGCCCGTAGGATGTTTGAATGATCAGCAAGGTACTCCCTCAGCATCTTCCCAAACATTGCATTTCTTGGGACTGCACCCCTTGCCTCTGTGCCGGCACGATGGGAGGGTCTGAGAAAACTGTCCCAGAACTTTGCCATTGTTCCCCTGCCTGTGCTCGATTGTATTTCTGTTTCTCTCGCTTGGACTCCTTGGTTTTACAAAAAACTCTGACTGTCAGCATTCTCAGAAGGGAATTTGTTTAGTAATTCCGCTACAAGGGCCCTCTGGTACTGCAACATTTTAGTACACCTGTCTGCCTCTAGAAGAAGAGATTCAAAGTTCTCCTTGTAGTGTGGGTCTAGAAATGTCACCAACCAGTAATGAGTGTCACCAAAAATTTTAATAATGCGAGGGTCACGGGAAATGCAGCGCAATATAAAGTCAGTCAAGCGTGCCAGACTGCTACCAGACAAAACTTCCGTGTCCTCACCAACAGGATGACTGACCATGCTGTCCTCCTTTTCATCCTCCTCCTCCTCCCTGTCCTCAGGCCATCCACGCTGAACAGACGGTTTGACAGCTGTGCTTGTAGTGCTGTCTATAGCACATGAAAGTAGCTCCTGTTCTTTCTCCTCCTCCTCTTCCTCATTGTATACCAATTCACATTGGGATGACATGAGGTTGGGCTGTGTGTAATCACCCTATATGGTTCCTTGCTCCATGTCCTCGTGCTCCGCCTGCAATGCATCCTCTTTAATTGTGATCAGAGAGGTTTTCAGAATATAGAGAAGCGGTATGGTGACACTCACTATGGCATCATCGCCGCTCACCATCCTGGTGCAGTCCTCAAAGTTTTTGAGGATGGTACATATGTCTGACATCTATGTCCACTCCTGAGGTCTTATGTGTGGAGTCTGAACTGAATAACGATGGCCTTGTTGATGCTGGTAGTCAACAACTGCCCTCTTCTGCTCACAAATCCTTTCCAACATATGGGGACATTACACACTAGTCAGTGAGCTGAAATATGCAAGAGCTGCTGAAGCACGGCAAGGGTGGCTGAAGCGGTAGCTGACTTTCTAAAATAGGCAGACAGGCGGTGTACTTTCACTAGCAGATCCGGCAGCTCCAGGTAGCTTTTGAGGAAACGTGATACGATGAGGTTAAGCACATAGGCCAGACAAGGTACATGTGTGAGCTCACCATGCCTCAGAGTCGCCACCAGGTTCTGTCCATTGTCACACACAACCATGCCTGGCTGTAGGTTCAGCGGTGTCATCCAAAAATCTGACTGCTCTTTCAGCTCTTCAGCATTGTGCGGTTTGTCACCTTAGCAGATTAGCTTCAGCACAGCCTGTTGCCTCTTGGCTGAGGCAGTGCTGAAGTGCTTTCAGCTTCTGACTGATGTGCTCATTTCAGAGATAGAGGATGAAGAGGAGGAGGAGGGGGAGGAGGTGCAGGAGCTGTAGACTGTGGGAGCAGCCCTGATTGAAGTAGGGCCTTCAATCCTCAGTGTTGAGAGGATGTGTTCCATCTCAAGGTCTGACTGGGTCCCGGCTCCACTATGATAACCCAGTGTGCCATCAGTGAGATGTACCGTCCCTGCCTACAAGCACTTGTCCACGTGTCCGTGGTTAGGTGGACTTTCCCAGTAACAGCATTGTTGAGGGCATGGGTAATGTGGGACACGTGCTGGTGTAATGCCGGTATGGCACACCTGGAGAAATAGTGGCGACTGGGGACCGAGTACCTTGGGATGGCTGCCACCATCAGGTTGCGGAAAGCTTCCATCTCAATGAGCCTGAAAGGCAACATTTCAAGCGCAAGCAGACAAGAAATATGAGAATTTAGTACTGTGGCCTGTGGGGCATTGGCTGCGTATTTCCACTTGCATTCCAAAAACTGGGGTGTAGACAACTGAAGCCTGTGCTGGGACAAGGACGTGGATGGGTTTGATGATTGTGCTGGTTGACTGTGGGCAACAACAGGTACAGGGCATGAGGCATCTTCACATGCACCATTTACTGGGGATTGGCTTCTATGCAAAACAGTGGAAGAAGCAGTGGGGTCACTTGCAGATAGTGTTCCTGGAGCCTGGGGTTTGGCCCACAAAGTCAGGTGCTTTGCTGCTATGTGCCTGATCATGCTGGTGGTGGTCAGGCTGGTAGTTTTGCTACCCCTGCTGATGCGGGCATGGCAGGTGCTGCAAATGGCCTGTTTGGGGTTATCGCCAGAGTCTTTACAAAATAACCAGACTCGGGAAGATCTAACAGTTGGAATGGCAACTTCCGTCTTGTTGGTGCTTATGTTCCCTCTTTATGGTTCAATGGGAACGAGAACACATGCTGCCATATTTGTGTAATATACAAGGTCCATCTGTAGTAAGCTGGATGCGCTTTATTGATGACCTGCTTTTTATTTGGCAGGGTGATAAAATGGAGCTGGATAAATTTCTCGTGTATCTAAATACTAACAATTGGAATGTGAAACTCATCTTTAGGACAACTACGGAAAAATTTGATTTTTTGGATCTCCAATTGACAGTAAATCATTTAGGGAATATCCATAGCACTATTTTCCGTAAGGAAACAAGTACTAATTCGGTTTTGCATGCAAAATCAGCACATCCAAGACACACTATTAGATCAATCCCTAAGGGACAGTTCATTAGAGCTAGGAGAATTTGTGATACCAATGAAGAATTCGAAACTCAGGCTCATGATATGACTACTGGATTCCTAAATCGAGGATATAATCCCATGGATATTAACCAAGGATACCAACAGGCTAAGAAGATGGATCGTAATATGCTTCTACAGAACAAAATAACAAAAAAAGAAAATTCATGCTTACGAATCATCGCAAACTATCACAAACTATCCCCTGACGAAGGATAATTCCGAAACGCGCGTCGGGCACGCGTTGGTACAGGAGACCCCCCTGGCGTAGGTAAACATTTTATTACGGCTGTGCTGTTGTATACTGGGTATGCCTCATTGGGTGGATGGTATCACCGCTTAACTTTGGCAGCTGTTTGCAAGCATGCACATCACCTAATTCACTTAGCACTATGTCACTTTGTTTGAGTGCACTTTAGTGTGATTTTCATCATAGGGTTTGAATAACCCCTTCTCCCCATTTTTTTACACATACTTTTGTGTAGCACATATATTTATTAATTAATTTATTTTCTTGCACGATATATTTTTTATGTGAGCAGTGTTTGCAATTTTGAAAAAAAGTTTTATATAAATATTTTATAAATATAAAGAACTCTATACCTCCATCCTCTCCTTTGTTTGCACCTGAGTATATACGGTATAGCCCATACATAATATCCTGGTATGGTGGGTCATATTGCTGGTTAATACATACAGCCCTACAATCCTGTACTACGCGAATGTGTTTGTTTTTATGTATATTTTTTAATTTATTTAATATTATATTTTTTTATATAAATGATTTCTTCCTGATTATGTAAATCATTTGGCATCTCTTTGAATAAAGCCGCATTTTGAAATCCCTACGCTTGGTATATAATTTCCTTTTTTCTTGCGATCCGTGCGGTATTGCTTTGTATTGATATATGCAAACTATCACAGGAGATGGAAAGATATGAACAGTATCTTCAGCCGTTTTCGGCCGATACTAAAACAAGACCCTGCTTTAACAAAATTTATAGAAGACAAACCACAGGTTGTAGCAAGAAGAAGTAAAACCATCGGGGAAAATATTATACATAGTCACTATGTTGCACCGAAGTCTAACTTTATTTTTAATTCAAAAGGCCCGAAATGGGGCTCCTGTTCCTGTGGAGATTGCAGTGCTTGCAAATATATGATTAAAACAGAAATTTTTAGCAACTCCTCTAAGACACGAGAGTTTAAGATTGTCCACCCAATTATTTGCAAAACGACATCATTGATATACTATCTGACATGCCCATGTGGGCTCATTTATGTGGGTCTCATGTCGAGACAGCTTCGAGTACGCATCTTGGAACATGTAAAAGATATAAGGTCTGCAAGGCTTCTTGACTCAGAAGAGGATATTGCAAAATTGAAGACAATCCCTGCTCATTATCGGGAATTTCATCACTGTGGAGCGATAGAACTTCAGGTGAGAGGCATTGATGTAGTGCATCTTGGTATTCATGGTGGGGATATTATGAACAAACTAGCCCAAAAGGAATGTCGCTGGATTACCAACCTTAGGACTATGAAACCATATGGTTTGAAAGATCAATGGAGATTTGCCAGTTTCTTATAAACCCGCTAATTATTCAGTCTAAACAATAGGTACTTGTTGAAATGTTGATAATTGAGAAGATAGGGAACTGCCACTTACTTATAGAAAAGGGAGTTCTGAAGTAGTTGCTTGTCTGTCTGTATTTTATTTATTTATTACTAATCTTAAATATTTTTTATTTTGCATATATGTGTGTAGTGTGGGAATGTATGTAGTTATGTGGGCGCATGCGCATGCACATTGTACATGCGTACATGCGTATATATACATATTTATTGTATGTGTGTACATGTATGGATGTATAATATGTTATTAAAATTTCTTCTTTCCCCTTTTTTTCTTTTTTGTCTGTTTCTTTTCCCCTTTTTAAGTGGGAGGACTGAGGTGTATAAAAATCTCTTACAGTTTTTGTATGGTGGGAGCTATTTAATATTTAGGATCAGTACCTGTATTCATATACTTTTTCTTTATACATTTTTTCTTTATGTAGGGCCTTATTTGATAATGGATATGGAGACGCATGCTTTTGAAGGGGATCTGAATCAACTTTGAATTGAAGATTTCACTGCACTTTATTTACTAGCACTTTATTTATAAAATTTCATAATATAAATTTATATTTTTATATAAAGTATTTGGTAAAAGAATTCTTTATCTATATACACATATTTCACCTTTGTACACTTTTTTATAAATTTTTGTCACTTTATATAAAAGATGTATATACAACTTTTGTCATATATTCATATTAATGTTTATTTTTTATATATACATACTTTCTTGCTTTTCTTTTTTTAGAACAGATCCAATCTTGCTTCGGATGTCCCGTATAAATTATGTGATTTCCGTTTTATTTAGCTTGCTTTTTTCTTTATTTTTTTGTGTGGATATAGGATGTATTTATAGTTATTTGTATCTAATGTGACTGCCATGCTTTATTGCATATTTTGTTCAGGTGTTTACCTAGTTATGCTTTGCCCACATACTTACGCGAATGTAATATGACTCCAGTGGTGTTGTGCGCCTCTCCTGCTCCCGCTGTGTGGGCCGCGGCAACACGCGATGCGCCGACATTAATACACCTTATTCTGGATTGGCCCAAACTTCGGTATAGACCGGATATAAACCGTAGTAAGTCCCACCGATCACTCCCTGACGAAGCAACGTGTGAAACGTGCGTTGGAGTGTGAGGCGGCGGGTTTACAATATCCAACATGAACACTGGTTAGTATGCACTATGCACTTTTTGGAATTGTGGTTGCGGAGGAATTTTTGAGGGCATATGCCATTTATACAATTACTAGCAACATAGCGCTATGTGCTTTCCTCTTCCCCATTTATTCATTTATTGAATCTTATATTTTCTTTGTGACCAGTGTTGTGGAATTGAAATTTTACTATTGAGACTTGTTGTACCAATATTATATATATTGACCTGCCCCTCTTGTTTTTTTAATTTTCCTTTGTGTATTGTCTTTGCTTGGTGTTTAAATAAAAGATTTATTGAATTTTAAAATATAATTTGGGAATTAATTTTTTCAAGTAGTTTCTTTTTTTCTTGCTTTGCTGCTATGTGCCTGATCATGCTGGTGGTGGTTAGGCTGGTAGTTTTGCTACCCCTGCTGATGTGGGAATGGCAAGTGCTACAAATGGCCTGTTTTGGGTTATTGGCAGTGTCTTTAAAAAAATAACCAGACTCAGGCAGATCTAACAGTTGGAATGGCAACTTCTGTCATGTTGGTGTTACGGGGAACGGATGCACGTCTTCTGTCTTTGGCCACCACACTGCTTCTTCCTGCCTGTTGGGGGTGCTATGCCTCCTTCCCCATGTGTGCTGCTTTCCTCGCTCTGCATTTCCTCCGGCCAGGTTGGGTCAGTTACTATATCATCCACCACCTCGTCTTCCACATCCGCACCCTTCTCCTACTCCTGACTTTCTGGCAATTGTGTCTCACCATCATCCACCTCTTGTGACACTTTCACACTATTGCCTGTGAATGGGGCCTATGTTCGAGTTCGTGTACCTGAACCTGAACGTTTTTTAACTGTTTGACCAAACCTGCTGGACACGAACATCCATGGATCCGCCCATCTCTACTCGGGACTACAGAACACGAGAAGGACTTAGTATTCAGGTTGCAAGGGAGCAGAGCAGCAGTACTCAATGTCAAGAAACAGCTGCAAAAGCAAACAGGATTTCAAGGTGTATAAAAAGAGATAAAATCCCACGATCCCAACATATTGCTACTAGTGATGAGCGAACGTGCTCGCCACTACTCAGTACTTGCCCGAGTATCACTATGCTCGGTGTACTCGGCGAGCACCGAGTATTTCCGGGTTTATTCGTCAGGAGCTCGGGTCTCCTCCTTTCAATTTTGGCGCTTTTGAGAGCGCCAATCAACATGCAGGGATTGTCTGCCATGCACTGTAATACCGCAGCCATCTTTTTTGTGGTATTACAGCGATTGGCTTGCCGCACAGTGTCATCAGGTCAAGAGACCTGGTGCCGCCCTGCTCGCCGCATTCTGGTGTAAACAGTATTTTGTGGTTGAAAAAATTTAAAAATATACAGGCCACATATTGATACAGCCTGTTATCTCAGTCAGACGCCTGGACTATCCGGTGTCGAATTCCTTGCTTTTCAGGCATACATTCCAGTTTTTGCCTGCTACCCTTGGTGTATACAGTATTTTGTGGTTCAAAAAATAAAAGAAAAATACAGGCCCCATATTTAAGCAGTCTGTTATCTCCGTCAGACCCCTGGTCTATCTGTGATCTCCAAATCTTTGTTTTTCAGGCATACATTCCAGTTTTTTGTCTGCTACCCTTCATGCATACAGTATTTTGTGGTTTAAAAAATTAAAAAAATATGCAGGCCACATATTGAAACAGACTGTTATCTCAGTCAGACGCCTGGTCTATATGTGGTCTAAAAAAACTTGCTTTTCAAGCATACTGATCACATATAAGTTTTCTCAAAATTAATCCATTTGTATTGAACTTTTAAAACATTTCAGCAGTCCATTTAAAATGGGAAAGGCAAGGGGCAAGGGATGGGGAAGTGGACGTGGATATGATGCTGATGGTGCATGCAGAGGACGAGGCCGTAGCCAAGCTGAAAGTGGGCCACAACAAAGACTCACATCTTCTCGCTCAACCTTCCTGCCCCAGTTTCTAGGGGACCACAGAACACCACTATTGAAGCCAGAGCAGTCTGAAACGGTTGTTAGTTGGATAGCGGATATTGCTTCCAGTCACTTAGCCGCCACCACCACCATCACCATGTCTTCCACACAGTCAAGTCTGAGTAGCCGTGAGCATGGCCCAGATACTCCACACCCTAATCCTCCTTCCTCCCACCATGCCGAGTCCCCTGAGACAACTGATTCCACAATTGGACACTCCGAAGAGCTGTTCAGTTTTCCCTTTCAAGATTCCGGACTCTCAGCCAGTCAACTTGAAGTGGGGACAGATGAGATCGCATGTAGAGATGCACAAACCTTTGGCAAGCCACGGTCACATGAAGGCGATGGTGGGAAAGTGTCACAAGAAGTGGAAATAATTGCTGGAAAGTCAGGAGGAGGAGCAGGGTGCTGATGTGGAAGACAAGATGGAGAATGACATAGTGACTGACCCAACCTGGCAGGAGGACATGCAGAGTGAAGATAGCAGCACACATGGGGAAGGAGGCATATCACCCCAACAGGCAGGAAGAAGCAGTGTGGTTATATTCTACCTATATACAGCACTAAAAATAAAAAATACAGGCCACATATTTGGCAGAGTGGTATTTCCGTGACAGGCCTCAAATATCTGCGTGCGCCAAGTTTGGGCATTTTGGGCTGGTTTTCCACTGTTTTTGCTGTCTGTTACTCTAGTCATATACAGGACTATTTTGCAGACCCCCAAAAAGTACAGGTCACATATTTGGCAGTGTGGTATTTGTGTGACAGGCCTCATATATCTTCGTGCTCCAAGTTTGGGCATTTTAGGACGGTTTTCCACTGTTTTTGCTGTCTGTTACTCTAGTTATATAAAGACAAAATAAAAGCCTGTAATATTTCTTCCTGGCATGTCTGTGGATTGGAGAAGGTGAATAGTTCATTACGGGGTGGAGATGTCAGACACCGACTGCTAACTAGAGAAGCGTACTGGATCTATTACCTAGGCACTAGATTTCCTAACGGACTAAACAGATGCAATGAAATCACGTTTCATTGTCATTGAATTTTATTGTATATATTTCTGGCATGTCATTATTTTATTTATGCATATAATTTTTCTCTTGTTTTTTCATGATTGTTCTTATTTGTTTGTTCACATTCTATGTTGTAGGACCTTACATGTCATGTGATTTTTCACTATGTATTGATTGATCTGGTTTGTATTTAAATATTTGCCATTTTGAGCATATAGCAGCTTTGATAAAGATCGCTGTTGCGATCGAAACGCGTCTTGCTGTTTCTGTGTGCACGTCTGGTGCAGTCTCGGAGCATGTCCTGTGATTTTTAATTCGTGAAATAAAATTGAAGATTTTACTAAAGGAGCTGGAACAAAGACCCTTTTTTTTCCTTTATGCTGCATATTGTCTCATCAGGACGGAGGTTCCGGTCACCTGGAGGGTCGTGAGCTGGCTTCATTTTTTTTTTTGTCTTTATGTTCCAACTGTTTGCCGTGCTCCCATCTTTTGACTGCTCCGTTGTTTATTGAGACCTTAATTATTTGCACCACTGCACTTTTTTGTGAACAACTACAGTGTCTGGTATTTTTCCATCATGTTGGATCTATCCAGAGAAAGATTGAAAAAAGCAGCTCGAGTATTTTCTGACAAACCTGATGAGACCAATGACTTTTCTGACCTCTCTGCTAATTTTAAACAGCTTGAAAAATTATTGCTACAGGAGACCAAGGTATGGTGGGATTTAACTACGTTACAAAATTATATTTCCAAAAGCATGATACCGAGAGGACTCAGAATTAAGAAAAAATCCGCCACCGTATTTAACAGTGAATTCACGCAAGATTGGAACAATTTATTAAGTGATTGTTCATTACATCTCATGCGCTTAATTATTAAGCATGAAGAAATAAAACTTAAGGACAGGACATTGATAACATGAAATTGACCCTGAACAATTATAAAGATGTTACTGAATATGATGAATTTTTTAAAAGAACGCATGATTTGGCATTTACATTGGAGGAAGAGATTATTCAAAGAAAAAAACGTAAATTTCAGAGGGATCTGAGTGATTATTCCTCCAATAAAATCTATGATTGGAATACCATAGAAGAAAAATACAAAACTCCAAGATCTTTCATAAGATACGGCATGAAAAACTCTAAAAAAAGGCATGTCAGCTTTAATTCGTCTAACTATGAGTCATCTGATAATTGTATTGCTTCTGATTCTTCATTAAACGAAGCCAGTCATATTAATAAATTGCAAAGGATGTCAAAAAACGCACAAGGCGTGGTGGCTGTAAACATAGAAAGGCATTCTGGCATGACAACGCGCCACAAGAAAACCTTTCAAACAAATTAAGTCCTGACAATGTTCTAAATCTATCTTACAGAAATTTATCGTGTGAACAGCTGGAAGTACTTTCATGCGGTTTAAATTTTGCTTTGGATCAAGATTTTGATTTATTTTCTACTATTCTTGACGTAAATAAATTCATGCGTGATTTGACGGTAAAAAAACATTTTTTAAGGGAAGACTCTTCCAATTCAGCACAGATTATGGAGCCAATCAACAATGAATTTCATGGACTGGATTTTCAGGAACAGCACTCAATATTACTGCTTCAGGATCTCAGCTCACAGACTAATGCGTCAGGTGATCTGATTAATCAGTCTACAAGCTTTAAACTCCAAAACCCATCATTTTACCCTATCCAATCTCGATCAGACTGTATGGACAGATTCCAGGAGGTAATAGAGCGAGAATTGAAATTGCTCAAAAATAATGCAAGAGGGAAATGTAATAAGAATAATCTGCCTAGTCCATGAGCCAAGAACCAAATTTGACGATATCGGTACCAAGCGGAGTGACTAATTCTCTTTGGTATTTTTAGGTAGATGCATGTCTGTAGTTTATTTTTTGATATGATAGCCCTTACATATACGTAGCTTATTAACCCCTTCAGCCCTAGGCCTATTTGTACCCAAGTGCCTAAGCCAATCTGACCTGTGCCACTTCATGGGCTAATAACTTTGGAACGCTTTCACCTATCCAAGCCATTCTGAGATTGTTTTCTCGTGACATATTGTACTTCACGTCAGTGCTAAATGGGAGTCAATATATTTTACCTTTCTATATAAAAAAATGCTAAATATTCGGAAATTTTGGAAAAATCGGCAATTTTTTAACTTTGAAATTCTCTGCTTTTTACAAAAATACTGATACCCCCCATAATAGTTATTAATTTACACTCCCCACATGTTTACTTCATATTGGCATCATTTTGAAAATGAAACCTTATTGTTTTACGACGTAATAGGGCTTATAGTTTTATGCGCAATTTTTCACATTTACAGCAAAACCCACTTTTCAAAGGACCAAGTCACTTCTGAAGTCACTTTAAGGGGCTTACATAACAGAAACCACCCATAAATTACCCCATTTTGCAAACTACACCCCTCAAGCTGTTCAAAACTCATTTTTAAAAACTGTTAACCCTTTAGGTGTTCCACAGGAATTTTAGCATGCGCCAAGAACCAAATATGACGATATCGGTACCACCCGGAGTGACTAGATGTAGTATTTGTAACAAAATTTAATCCAAGTTATGTAAATACACACTGAACATGTCATGTGCATATATATATATATATATATATATATATATATATATATATATATATATATATATATATATATGTTACTCCATAATATCTTCAACATCGGACTCTGAATCTGACTGTTGTTCTACTGGCTCGTCTTCAGTACCCTTGTTCTGGCATGTCTGTAATCTGCACATGTCTGTGCACTTCAGGCCATTGCTGAGGCAAGTACACTGAGGAAGTTCACATGACCGCACACACTTGCAGGACAGTAGCTGTATAATAGCTTCTGGTGCTGGTGCCCCTTGCATCCACTTGACAACAAGCTTTCCGTCGTTATCTATCATCCAACCGCAGTCTGTTGGGTTTGCAACCCATGGCTGGCTCTGCAGACTTCTCCTCCAGATCGCAGCCTGGTAGTTTGCACGCAGTGCATGCATGAAAAGGCAGTCCTGGCAAGGAGGGAGTTGACTTGACTCTACCACTCCACGTCTGGCACAGAACAGCTGATAACGGAGCCTGTTTACCTCAGTTGTTTGGGTAGTTGGCAGGTACATGTGGCAGGTGATTTCCTGTAACTTCTCAAAAAGTTCGGTAGACACTTCCCATGAACGACCAACTTCCTGAAAGGCATCCTGGTATGTCTTGTTCATCTTCAACTGCTTGAGTGTCGTCATCTTCCCACGGCCAGCGAATGCACTGACGGTGTCACAGCCTGTAAATGCATGCATACCAATCAATGAATCACATACGCTGCCTCCCAATGTTCGGCTCAGAGTGGTGATATCCAGGAATCTTGTCCGGTTCTGTGTACCGCATTTCTGGAACAGGTGGGATGGGATTTTGTGGCACATGCCCAGACACAGGACCATGACATCAGTATCCTCCGAAGTGATGATGACCGACTTGTAACCAGATTCTGCTGCATGAAGAGCATGGAGAAGGAGGCGTGTGTCTGCTTCTTCTTGATTTGACTTAAGGTCAGCAGCCTCTTCCCACTGTTCTTTGGTGATCTTAAAGCAGAGCTGCTCACATGTGACATACAGCTCCTTCTCCTCAAGCTTCTCCCTGTGGTGTTTCGCCTTCCATTCTTCTACCAGAAACTTTATGAGACTTGCCTTGTTGGAGGAACTACTTAGAAGCTTTTTCCACTGCTGGATGTTGTGCCCATGTTGAATGTTCTTGAAATGGATCCCTGTGCCTTCATATCTGTTGACTCTTTCTGTATCTTTGATGGATGTCTCCTTGTAGACGTCAAAGACAATATCAATGCGCTTGCTCTTAGCACCCTCATGGATAGCGCGACTCATTGCTGTGCCTGCTAGCTGGCCAAATGTTGCATTGTTTCCCTTCAGTTTCTGAACCAGGCTCATCCCATCAATGATGGTTGCAGAGGGCTCGGGGATCACTTCTGCAGGACGAGCATTCCTCTCCAACTCCCTTGCGAGGGCAGCCTTGTTGGTCTTGCGGATAGACCCATCACCATTGGCAAGTGCCCATGGCAATGGACCCAGGGGATGAGTCAAGACATCACTCATTTGTAGCTTTCTGTTCTCAGCTACAAGTATCATCTGGCCAAATAGGTTTCTGTCAGCCTTCAAAATTACCTCCTTGCCAAGACCTTGTCTGCGTGTCTTCATTTGGATGTTAGAGAACGTTTTAAGTTTGTTCTTCGTCATCTTGTCATGAAACAATGTAGTTGGCTTATCGGTACCCAAACGCTCATCCTTGAATGTTTGATATGCATCCTCTCCTATACTGTATGCCCCTTGAAGGTCTTTGGCTACATCTGGTGGTGCTACAGTCGCTGTTGACAAACTGATAAGTTCACCATTATGCTCTTTGTTGAAGGGGTTCACCCAACCTGTCTCCAGCAGTTGAACGAAAGATTGGACATCGGCTTCATCTCTTCTAATCCTAGACACCTGTAGGTCTGAATGGCTGAAGTCAGTATATTGTTGGCCTACCAGGGCCCTCAGCTGCCTCAAGTACATACTGCGGTACTCTGATGTCAGGTAGAACCTGGAAACAGCTCCAACTTTGAGGCTGAAGCCTTTTGTGCCCCCTGGTGTCTGGGTGTCTTTGTTGATTGTCTCTTCAATGGTCTGGTCCACAGGAATTCGTCCAAAAGGATTCTTGCTACCGATCTGGACCGAAAAGCCACCTTGCATGAAGTATTCATGGACCTCTGGGTGTTCTATGGGCAGCCGAGACATTGTGGCATAGTAATAGGTTAGGTATCGGGCATAGTTGACCTTGTCATAGGCAAAACACCATGGTATCATCTGTCGGATTGCTCCTAGGTGAAGCATCCAGTTGCCTTCATCCAGTTGCCATGTGATCAGTCACAAGCCTGGGAGGTGTCAGCCTCTACAGAGGGAGATAGGAGCTCTGCAGAGAAGACCGGAGAGTCCTGTTCAGCACAGAACGTGTATGTGTCAGTGTGTGTGCGTGTGTTGGGGCACCTCAGGGTGTCTTCAAATGTGACATAGCCCCCTAGATTTCTTCCAGTAAAATTTGCACTCCAAAAGTCATTTGGCGCTCCTTCCCTTCCGAGGCCTGCCGTTCCCCAATACTGCAGTGTACGACAACATATCGGGTGTTGTTGTGTTCGGGAGAGATTGGTGAACAAATAGTGGGGTGCATTTTTTGCTGGTACACCTCTTAAAAATAAAAAAATGAGCCTAAAATGACACCTTCATGTAAAAAATGCACTTTTTCCATTTTCTCAACCAAGTGTTTCCAACTACTGTGAAACACTGGTTGGGTCAAAGTGGTCACTATACCCCCTAAAAGATTCCTTGGGGGTGTAGTTTCCAAAATAGGGTCACTTTTTGGGGTTTCCACTGTGGGGGTACCTCAGGCAGCCTTCAAATGTGACATGGCCCCCTAGATTTCTTCCAGTGAATCCGCCACCCAAAAACCACATAGCGCTCCTTCCGTGTTGAGCTGTGCTGTGTGCCCATACTTTAGTTTACGAGTACATGTGGGGTGTTTCTATAAACTGCAGAATTAGGGTAACCAAGTTTGGGTTTGCCGTTAACCCTTGCTAGGTTGCAGGTAAAATTGGATTACAATGTAATATCTGGAAAAAAAATGAAATTTTGAAATTTCGCCTTCATTCTGCTAAAATTCCTGTGGAACACCTAAAGGGTTAACAGTTTTTAAAAATGAGTTTTGAACAGCTTGAGGGGTGTAGTTTGCAAAATGGGGTAATTTATGGGTGGTTTCTGTTATGTAAGCCCCTTAAAGTGACTTCAGAAGTGACTTGGTCCTTTGAAAAGTGGGTTTTGCTGTAAATGTGAAAAATTGCGCATAAAACTATAAGCCCTATTACGTCGTAAAACAATAAGGTTTCATTTTCAAAATGATGCCAATATGAAGTAAACATGTGGGGAGTGTAAATTAATAACTATTATGGGGGGTATCAGTATTTTTGTAAAAAGCAGAGAATTTCAAAGTTAAAAAATTGCCGATTTTTCCAAAATTTCCGAATATTTAGCATTTTTTTATATAGAAAGGTAAAATATATTGACTCCCATTTAGCACTGACGTGAAGTACAATATGTCACGAGAAAACAATCTCAGAATGGCTTGGATAGGTGAAAGCGTTCCAAAGTTATTAGCCCATGAAGTGGCACAGGTCAGATTGGCTTAGGCACTTGGGTACAAATAGGCCTAGGGCTGAAGGGGTTAATAAGCTACGTATATGTAAGGGCTATCATATCAAAAAATAAACTACAGACATGCATCTACCTAAAAATACCAAAGAAAATTAGTCACTCCGGGTGGTACCGATATCTGGCCCGGCTCATGGACTATCTGCCTAAGAAACATCAGGATGCTATTTCAGAATTAAAGAAGATGACAGATTTAACAATTAAAATGTCTGATAAAGGGGGTGTGATAGTCATCATGAACTCTGAGGATTACAGAGGTGCAATGCAAACAATGTTGGAGGATAATTCTACTTATGAGAAGCTGCATGGTAATCCTTCGATGGAATATAAGTCTGAAACTGATCGAATTATTCTGGATGGATTGAGTTTGTGTGTGTTGTCAAAAAATCAGGCAGAATTTTTACTAGTGGCTCATCCTACTATACCTATAATGCATAGCTTACCAAAAATACACAAGCCTGGATTATTTCCATCCATGAGACCCATTGTCTCTGGGATAGGGGCTGCAAATGAATATTTATGTGAGTGGCTTGATTCATTGCTTCAGCCATTGGTTCAACGAACACCAGGTTATATTAGGGACTCTAGAGATATTCTTAATGTTCTATCAAATAGAAAGTGGTCAGCAGCCTATACGTGGCTAAGTGTGGATGTTATATCACTATATACGTGCATACCACATGATTTAGCAATGAAATCATTAAATTTTCATTTGACAAGATACAGCAATTATTCCCAGGATTTAATTGAGTATATTTTGCAGGTCACATTTTTTTTTTTTATTGACTCACAATTTTTTTTCTTTTGATCAACATTTTTATTTACAACGCACTGGGGTGGCCATGGGTGCAAATTTTTCACCTAAACTTAACCATGGCTTTTTGGGAGTTTTATTTTTTATTTTCTGATTCTAATCCTTTCATGTCTGCTATTATCTGGTATGGCAGATACATCAATGATATATGCTCATCATATGGGGCACCGATGTGTCTGCCATACCAGATTTTATCAATTACATTAATCTGAATGATCTGAATCTCAGGTTTACTCATGTTTTTGATAAACATCAAATTTCCTTTTTGGATTTTAAATTGGGAGGTATTCATGATTGTAAGATTTCCACACAGACTTACTCTAAACCAATGAGTGGTAACACGATTCTTCATGCTAAAAGCAGCCACCCTAAACAAATGATCAGGTCTATACCTGTGGGTGAGTTTACCAGAATTAAACGTAACTGTAATGATCAGCAAAATCTGCATATGGAACTAAAACAGTCCTGTAATAAATTTAAGAAAATAAATTATCCTAATTGGATGCTAAATAGAGCCTTGAGTAAAGTAGCAACCAAAAATCATGAAGATTTAATTGTTCTCCGCAATCCTAATGTTCCAATTAATAATTCAGTTGCTCATAAGCCTTTTTGTGCTTGCAATACAGTTCTCAATTTTATTTGATCAGAAACATCTTTAAGAAATTTCTTCCAATTTTATATGAGGATCCCACACTTTCAGTTATCTTGCAAAGTGGATGTAATGTAATAGCAAGGAAGGCACCCACCACAGGTACTGTTTTGTCTCCCAGTATGTTCGTATCTCGTACGTCTCAGGAGACATGGTTGAGTGTAAAAGGTAGTTATAAATGTGGGACGAGAAACTGTAAAACATGCAAACAAATAACTAATACTAAATTTTTCTTTAATCATGACAACACTCAAAAGTTTAACATCAGGAGTTTTATTAACTGCAATGCTAAATCAGTGGTGTATAAAACTGATTGCACTATTTGCAAACTAGCTTATGTGGGCTGCACTACTAGAAAACTGAAAACACGCATAGCTGAACATTTAAATTATATTTATAAAGGCACTAATGTTAATTTCTCCCAAAGTATATCTTCAGTAGCCAAACATTTCGTTCAGCGACATGCCTGTAATATTTCTTCCTTGCAAGTCTGTGGATTGGAGAAGGTGAATAGTTCATTATGGGGTGGAGATGTCAGACGCCGACTGCTAACTAGAGAAGAGTACTGGATCTATTACCTAGCCACTAGATTTCCTGACTGACTAAACAGACGCAATGAAATCATGTTTCATTATCAATGAATTTTATTGTATATATTTCTGGCATGTCATTATTGTATTTATGTATATAATTTTTCTCTTGTTTTCTCATGATTGTTCTTATTTGTTTGTTCACATTCTATGTTGTAGGACCTTGCATGTCATGTGATTTTTCACTATGTATTGATTGGTCTGGTTTGTATTTAAATATTTGCCATTTTGAGCATATAGCAGCTTTGATAAAGATCGCTGTTGCGATCGAAACGCGTCTTGCTGTTTCTGTGTGCACGTCTGGTGCGGTCTCGGAGCATGTCCTGTGATTTTTAATTCGTGAAATAAAATTGAAGATTTTACTAACGGAGCTGGAACAAAGACCCCTTTTTTTCCTTTACTCTAGTTATATACAGCACTATTTTTCAGACCCCCCAAAATGTACAATCCACATATTTGGCAGTGTGGTATTTCCGTGACAGGCCTCATATATCTGCATGCTCCAAGTTTGGGCATTTTAGGCCAGTTTTCCACTGTTTTTGCTGTCTGTTACTCTAGTTATTTGCAGCACTATTTTGCATTGAAAAAAATACAGGCCACATAATTGGCAGTGTGGTATCGCTGTCAGACGTTTGATGTATTTGTGGCCTTCAAATTGTAGAAATTCAGGCCTACATTCTGCTGTATTTGCTGTCTGTTACCCTAGTTCGGTACACTATTTTAGTTTTTAAAAAATAAAAAAATACAGGCCACATATCGAACAGTGTGGTATCTCGGTAAAAAACTACTGTTTCAAGTTGTTATGGCTGCTTCATGACTACCTTAAATGCTCCATCTACTACTACCACCATCATCATCTTCTGCCTAGAGGCAGTCACTGCGCAGATAGAAAGTCTGAGGAGCAGAGTGTGAACGCTTGGGCGGTGTTGTACTCTGTTTCTGTATTACGAAGGTGTTTGCTCCCCCAATAAAAGCGGTACTGCCAGAAAGCGGGGAGCCATGTATGTGCCCAGTGACTGTCAGAGAGCGAGGCACCATGCGCTTCATGACTGTGAGTACAGTGCACGTGCGCAGTAGAGAGAGACAGTTCATTCTCCGTGTTCAGCTTTGCTAAACAATAATTAAAGGGCACAGAGGAATGACAGAGGATGTTGGTACGGTCAGCAAGGTACTCCCCCAGCACTTTCCCAAACTTTGCCCTGCTTGTGAGAGTCCCCCACACCTCACGGCCAGGGCGATGGAAGGGTCTGAGAAAACTCTTCCCAAGCTTTGTCAGTGTTCCACTGCCTCTGCTGGATTGGAGTTGTGTCTCTCTCACCTGTACTACTTGCTTGGCCAACGAACTGTGACCTCTTCTGTCTGAATTTTCAGATGGGAATTTTTTTAATAATTCAGCAAGAAGGGACCTATGGTCCTCCAACATTGTAGTGCACCTGTCTGCCTCTGGAATAAGAGATAAAAAGTTCTCCTTGTAGCATAGGTCTAGAATTGTCAACAATCAGTATTGCCTGTCACGTAAAATTTTGAGAAGGTGAGGGTGATGAGAAAGACAGCGTAGCATAAACTCAGCCATGTGTGCAAGACTGCTAACAGTCGATACTTCTGTGTCCTCACCAAGACCATGGTCTCCTCATCCTCAGGCCTCCATGACTTTTGACAAACCTCAGTAATATCATTGTAAATACATAATTGTAAATGCATTCCCTTGTAGTTTTTATCTCCCCCACCTCATTGTAGATTGTAAGTTGTCACGAGCAGGATCGTTTTTTGGGGGTTTAATTATTGTTATCATTGTTACTCAGTGTAGATTGTAAGCTGTCACGAGCAGGGTAGATTAATTTCTGTTTAATTATTGTATTATTGTTATCGTTTTTACTTAGGACTCTTGTGTTGTAAACTGTAAATATGTTGACGCTATATAAATAACTATAAATATTAATATTAGAACACAGAGAAGCAGGATGGAGATGTTAATTATAGCGTCATTGCCGATCACCATCTTGATGAATTCCTCAAAGTTTTGGAGGATAGTACATATGTCTGACATCAATGTCCACTCCTGAAATCTTATGTGTGAAGTCATAACTGAATACCGACGGCCTTGTTAATGCTGATAGTCAACATCTGCCCTCTCCTGCTCACAAATCCTTTCCAAAATATGCAGTGTAGAGTTCCAATGCATGGGGAGAACTTCACACGCCAGTCGGTGAGCCAGAAGCTGCAAATGCTGCAGAAGCACGGCAAGGGCGGATGAAGCTCTAGCTCACTTTCTAAAATGGGTACACAGAGCCTTGTACTTTTCCTAGCAGATCTGGCACCTCCGTTTCGCTCTTCTGAAAATGTTGAACAATGAGGTTAAGCACATGGGCCAGGCATGGAACGTGTGTGAGCTTGCCTCGACACAGAGCAGCCACCAGGTTCCAGCCATTGTCACACATGACCATGCCTAGCTGTAGGTTCAGCGGTGTCAGCCACAGACCTGCCTGCTCTTTCAGAGCAGTCCACAACTCTTCAGCATTGTGCGGCTTGTCACCTAAGCATATTAGTTTCAGCACAGCCTGTTGTCGCTTGGCTGAGGCAGTGCTGCAGTGCTTCCAGCTTGTGACTGATGTGTTACTTTCGGAGATGGAGGCAGAAGAGGACACGAAGAAGGAGGAGGAGCAGGAGCTGTAGACTTTGGGGACAACCCAGATTGACGTCGGGCCCGAAATACTCGGGGTTGAGAGGACGTGCACCATCTCAATGTCGGACTGGGTCCCGGCTTCCACTATGTTAACCCAGTGTGCCGTTAGTGAGATGTACCATCCCTGACCACAAACACTTGTCCATGTGTCTGTGGTTAGGTGGACTTTCCCAATAACAGCATTGTGGAGGGCACAGGTAATGTTGTGGGATACGTGCTTGCTTGTGTAATGTCGTGACGGCTGACCGGGAAATATTGTGGTGGCTGGGTAACGAGTACCTTGTGATGGTCACCGCCATCAGGTTGCGGAAAGCTTACATCTCCCAACCGCCTAAAGTGCAACATTTAGAGCACAAGCAGACGACAAATGTGTGAATTTAGTACTGTGCCGTTGGCTGTGTATTTCCGCTTGCGTTCCAAGGACTGGGGTATGGACAACTGAATGCTGAGCTGGGACAAGGACATGGACGTGCTTGTTGATGGAGCTAGTTGAGTTTGTGTACAACTGCAGATGCAGGGCATGTGGCATCTTTGCATGTACCATGGACAGGGGATTGGCTTGCACGCACAACATCGGAAGAAGCAGTGATATCACCCGCAGCCACTGTTCATGGAGCCTTGTGTTCAACCAACAAAGTCAGGTGCTTTGCTGCCATGTGCTTGATCATGCTTGTTGTGGTTAGGATGGGAGTTTTGCTACCCCCGCTGATGTGGGCATGGCCGTTGGTGCAAATGGCCTTTTGGGAGTTATCAGCAGAGTCTTTAAAAAACAACCAGGGTGTTATGGGTACATTCAATGTCTCCCTCTCCCACACCACCTCCTCTCCTCGACCCCGGTCTTTCAGTGTTCCCCAAGGCTCAGTTCTAGGACCCCTACTCTTCTTCATCTACACCTTCGGCCTGGGCCAGCTGATGTAATGGCACGGTTTGCAATATCATCAGTATGCCGATGACACCCAGATCTACCTATCTGTACCTGACATCACCTCCTTACTGACCAAAATCACACGTCTTCCCGCTATTTCATCCTTCTTTTCTGCTCGATTTCAAAAAGTGGACATGGAAAAAATAGAATACATCATCTTTCAACCATCTCACGCTAAATAGACATGAGAGCTGTGTATGCATCATTTTTTACCACTTTAGTAAGAGGGAAAGTTTGTCCCAGAGAAAATTATTTTCCAGACATTCACGGCCATTTTTGCATATTTTTTGCAGCTGTGATCTTCATCTTCTTGGTATGGATGTGGTAAATTTCAAAGTCGTCATCAATACCATCATGGTCCATATCTTGTAAAGAGGGAATCTGATGTTTCCCAGGGTCGTGGTTATCTACGTTTTGTGGCATTTCTTTAACTGTGTTCGTTACACTACAACAAATAATTTTCGACTGTGACATTTGGATATTATTGCTTATATGTATGGGTGAAGATGAAGAAGCTTGTGACACGAGTGTGTTTATAGTTATGGACGGTGCACTCCTCTTTAAACTTAGTTTTTCACAAGCATCCATCAGTTTGTTTGGTTTTTCTCCAACACTGATCTGCTTTCAGCATCTCATGAACATGTTGCACTTTGCCAACATATTTTTGACAGGCATTTTTTAGGCCGAGTCTAACATGTGCATCTATTACACCGATCTTCTAACGGGCATGAAGAACATTCTGGTAATTGGTGGTGGCTAAGCGACTAATCATTTTAGGCTGTATCCTGGATCTCATACCTCCCATGGCCACCGCTGTTATTAATCATGTACGTTCCCATTCCTGTCATCACATGCCCCTTTACCTGATCACTTCATCCAATGATTCGTCCCCCTTTTTAAAAAAAAAAAAAAAAAAAAAAAATACACCTTCCCAGCAGCAACTGTGTGGGAAACCACTTTACAGTGTGGCAAGGTGTTTATGATGCCCGTAAACAATTTAAAAAAAAAAATTAACCCCCCCCCATGGGGAAATCTTTGACAGTCCATGCACTTAGTGTATGGGCATTACAAGTCTGGAAGACCCTCTCCTTTACATTCAGCCTACTTTTTAATGAGGCCTTCCTCCACCTCTCATCATTTTCCACCACTAGATCACCAGGGTTCACATGTTCCGTGCTGCAACAGACAGTCACTTTTTTTGCAAGAGTGTCTATGATCCCCATGAAATATTTAAAAAAAAATGTACCCCCATTGGGGAATTGTTTGTCAGCTCATGCACTCCATTACAAGTCTCAGAGACCCACACCCCTACATTGGGCCTACTTCTTAACTCGGTTTACTGCAATGTCTCTTCCTTATCTCCGACTACATGACCTGGGTGAACGTGCTCTGTACTGTTATAGGCCGGTGAATGTTGGGCAAGAGGGGCTGTGATGGCAATAGTATATTTTTAAAAAAGGTACCCCCCATTGGGGAATTGTTTGTCAGCTCATGCACTCCATTACAAGTCTCAGAGACCCACACCCCTACATTGGGCCTACTTCTTAACTCGGTTTCCTGCAATGTCTCTTCCTTACCTGCCACTAGATGACCAGGGTTAACATGCTCTGCACTGTTATAGGCCTGTGAATTTTGGGCAAGGGGGGCTGTGATGGCAATAGTATATTTTTTAAAAAGGTACCCCTCCATTGGTGAAACCACATCCTTGTTGACAAAGACTTAATAACATTTGTGTACCTTAAAGAGCTCACTTGAAAAGCTCCTTTTTGTATTGCCTGGTTGCTCACATTGGACACAATACACTTGATATAAATTTGATAAAGCAATGCTGTTAGTTTGGCTCAGTAGTTCATTACAAATATTTCTTTGTTCACTATATTAGTTTCTCTCCTTGAGAGCCATAACTTTGTCTGCATCAAATGGTAAGAGTTCAATACAAAAAAGTGATGGTTGAATGCTTGCAGATGCAGAGGGCTTAATCAATTTTGGCTGAGATAACTTGTATGAGGGAGACTGCATGTTCCATCTTTCTTTCTAGGACAATAAACAGGAATAATAATAAATTCTCTTTTTATTTGTAAAGTAATTATTTGAAAGGATGTCAGATCATCTATTGTGTCACCAATATTTACTACACAGCCGAACAGAACAGTTATGGAAAATGAGCATGGTCACAGTTATTTTTTAGAACATCTTCACATTCTTGCAGTTCTCACTTTTATTTCCGGAATACATAGTAGCAGCTATTTTTAACATTACTTACCTATAGATACTGGTCAAGAAGATTGTCATGATTATCCAGAGTACTCAATGGGTTAAGCTTAAGTTTTTCTGGAAAGGCTGAATATACAGTAGATATGATTGCTGTTAATAGTGTAGTGTGAATATACAAATGGCGATTCTGAATCCAGATTGAAATATACCGAGTGCATTCAGACAATTACATAGCTGCATTTCTTGTAAAACATTTACAGATGTGACAGACATTGCTCATAGTGACACAATCTTGAGAAATATTTGTTTATTCACTTCACGAACAGTTCTAAGCTTCTATGTGTCTGTTGTTTGGCATTGTAAAACATTAAGGTTTACTGAACCTCTGCCTGTGGTGGTTTTATCTAAATCCTTGTGGCTTTTATATTCTAAGAGTGTATGGCCCCTCGTCTGATGACTCCATGATCTCAGTTTCAGCCGACCTTGAAAGCTGGCCACTTCAAGGGCTGGGTGAAACTAACGTTACTACAGTACATAGTGTAAATCACTATATAAGACCAGAGAAACATGACTAAGACAGATGCCAAAACTGAAAACTGGGGTAACTGTACATTGTGATGCAGTGACCGCTGTAACAGGTATGGGGCGCTGCATGATCTCCCCAGTATGCACACAGAGGTGTGTTGAGGCAATGAGAGTGCATGGCAGTTGCATGCATGGCTGTGGTCATAAGACAAAGTCCAGCATTGTGATGAATGGCCGATATGTGTGTCACAGAGGAGGAGACACTGCGCTGCCAGCCTGAAGTGATGTGGTGGTCTGGGACCTGTAGTTCTACAGTTATAGTATTTGGCCTATTTATAATGGGAGGCTAGGCAGGGCTAGTTATGTGAGATGGGCGGGACAAACTAGCCACACACACCCACACTCCCACCCGGGGGAGTGGTTAAAAGGGATATAATGTGACCAGGGTGTGGGTCACATGGGTCCTGTGTGGTCTGAGTGTGCAGACCTGTATAGTACAGGTGCAAAGTCCTGAGAGATACCTCGGTGTTGGGTGTGCTAAGCCCTGAAGAGCACGTGGTGGGACTTTATTACTGGTGGCCTGGGTATTGGATGGTCCCAGCTGGGGATGGACGTCCTGAAAAGTACCCGGACTGGCCACCTGTGTGATCCTGTGTAACCTGGGTGTTGGGAGGTCCTGGGAGTAGGACCGGATCCCTGAAGAGCACGAGGTGAGGACCGGGATCTGCAGAGCCAGTGACAGCTACTGTGTGGGGAAGCTACAGTCCTCCGTTGGGTCTGGACTGACTAAGATATGCCGCCCAGGCAAGTTGGTGATCCCCGTGAGGCAGCTTACCCGGAAGAGAGGACTGACAAGGAGTCAGCAGGTGGAGCAGGAGCTCCCATCAGGTACCTGTACAGACTGTTGGTACTTGTGATATGAACTGTGTGGTAACCCACGGCAACTGGTCAAGGGAGGACCAGCGTATTTAGTTGCTGCAACCGTAGTGTCGTATGTTGGTGCCTGTTCTGCTCCATGGACATTAATCAACTGTATGGCGTGCGGTCACCCACGATAACTGGACACAGAGGTTCAGTGTGTTTAGTGACCGCGGTTTAAAGCCATATAGTATGATGTGAGGATTTATGTAGACTGTTTGCTGGTTGTTCATATTTTCTGTGGTTTATGATGCCATAATAAACCATATAGACTGTTTTGTTTTGGAAAAACCGTGCCCGTGTTCTTGAATTCCCTGCCAAGCGAGTGTCCCCCAATACACTCAGTAAGAGCAATCTTACAACATGTACAGTGTGCTCATACATGCATTATTGGGGACGCCCATGCAGTGTAAGTAATCTCCCAGGGGTTCTCTGTCTTGGTGTTGCTTCTCTGATATTCCAGACGGATGATGTTTAAAAGCCTCTTGGTGATGATGTAAGTATACTGTAAGTAGTTAATCTTTATGTATACTTAATCGTTATATGTATTTAATCCAAATGTGTACTTAACCTTTCTATGTTAACATATACAAAAGTGTATGCACTCATACTATTCCATCATACTATTCCTTGAATTTTGTACTTTGAAATAAAATTGCGGTGTATTGCAAGTATTAGCCTTCTTTAAAGCCGTATTTGAACCTTAGTGTTAAAAACTTTGCAAATAAAATTGCCAAATTCTCCTGTAAATCATTCTGCAAAGAGGGAACCATCATACCATTAAAAAAGAGAAAAAGTTGATTGTCCTTCAATGTAGTGCATCCTGCTCTCAACATATTGTTGGGATTCCTTTACCATTTGAAAACCAAGAAAGGGTTTGACCGCTTGAGGTTTCATGGTCCACAATTTTTTATTTTCAAAGTAACAGTCTACTGTCTCCAATCACGTCATTCAGACTGCATTGTTGGGTATTCTCAAAAGCTTAACTGAAAACAAACATCATTTTGTGTCACATTAGTAAACTTTATAGTCTTATAAGGATTTAAAGTAATCTGTTTCACTCGCTTTTGGACTGATTGGTGATATTTTTATCAGACACAACTCTGAAGTGTTAGCAAGTTTTGGTGGAAGAGATAAGAAATCCTTTCCTTTTTTTCCTTGCAGTCAGTTCTCCTTAACTCTGTGTGATTTTATATGTGATTTTTTATTTGAACATTGAGAAATGGATTTGGTAGGAGAAGAACGCACTTTTCCAACATTAAAAAAAACCTTTTGGAACCATGCCTTGTTTAACGTCCACCATCTTGCAATGTACGATCTTTGCCTACAGTTTAAAAGTTCACTGAATGCTTTTCTTTTCCATCAGAAGACGATTTCAGGGAAGCAACATTATTTTCTTTATCTGATACAATAACAGTCGAAAAAAATTATCATGATCTTCCAGTGTTTCTGTGGAGAAAACGCACACTTTGCATGGAGGTGTAATTAATTTTTTTTTTAGCGTGGAAATGCCATTTACTTTTATATGTTGCACTGAAGCCCCATTAATAATCACTTGGGTAGATTAAGTTAGACCTTTTACGTCTATCATTGGCGACTTATGGATGTACAAAATGAATATTGTGAAGTGGATTTTCATGGGCCCATCCAGTATGTGGGCTCTAAGGCGTAATGGGGTACATATGACTATGCAGCAGGGCAGACATTGCTGTCACTGTGTAAAACAAAGGACTACAGGAGTACAAAATGCATTTTGTGAAGTGGATTTTCATGGACCCATCCAGTATGTGGGGTCCAAGGTGTAACGGGGTGCATATGACTGACTATGTAGCAGGGCAGACATTGCTGTCACTGTGTAAAACAAAGGAGTACAGGAGTACAAAATGAATATTGTGAAGTGGATTTTTATGGGCCCATCCAGTATGTGGGTTCTAAAGTGAAATGGGGTGCATATAAATTGGTAGCAGGTCAGGCCATTTTTTCAGGAGGCCCTCCTGGACATCTTATGAAAGGGGTATTGTGGTGCGTCGTAATTCTTGGTAGCCCATCCACTCACAGCATAGGCTACAACAGTTTAGGAGACCCACAGTTTAATAATGGCCCTTTAAAAAGATGCATGCCGCCTGATGCACCAGTAAAAATAGGCTCTGTTACTTTAAGAGTCCCTCCTTCATAAATGAAACAAGATGGGTCTGCTCATGTGTCACACACCACATGGCCAGCTAGGGTTGTTAAATGTTACAATGACATTTCCCAATGAAAGCATTTGTAGTGGTTGAAAGCAATGTTAAAGTTGAAAAACGCTTCAAAAACGCTGCGTCTGAACTAAGCCCAAGTGGTGGAGGAAATTTTTTGTTTGGGGTTAATTATTTGGCCTTACAGGCAAGTCATTAACCTGCAAAGGATATACCTTAACATATTTCCCAGCAAAATCCATTTTGGTTTCGTTTTAGTGTGTTTTTAGTGGCACCGGGAAAAATGACATGAATCTCGGAAGACATTGTTTACAGCTGTGAACTAGGAGTCAGGAATGCTTTCAGGGGCGATCCCCATGATGTCCCCGTGTCATTTGAGCAGTGTTTCCATCATTTTCAGATGTTTTTAGACCTTAAAAGGACCCCCAGGGGGAACGCGGTAAAAATACTAAGGTCTCCCATAGACTTACATTGGGCTCGTTGCTCGGGTCGAGTACCCGAGTATTCCAATCTGCTCAACCCGAGCAATGAGCACCCGAGTATTTTAGTGCTCGCTCATCACTACCCCTTACCAGTTTGAGAATACCAGACCCCAGCTGTCTGCTTTAGCTAGACTGGTTGTCCAAAATGGCTATACCCCTTCTTTGGATGAAGCTGCAGCAACCTCTCCCTATGCTAAGATCGGCAGAAGTAAGATGGCGGTCGGCGTGCACGACCCTTTATAGCCCTTGTGACACCGCAGAAAGCAAGCCAATCACTGTCATGCCCTTCTCTAAGATGGTGGGGACCGAGACCTATGTCATCACGCTGCCCACACTCTGCGTCCCCCTTCATTGGCTGAGAAATAGCGCTGAACGCGTCATATGAATTGCGACTTTGGCGCGAAGATTGCCGACCTCATGGCCGATCCCACACTAGGATCGGGTCGGGTTTCATGAAACCCGACTTTGCCAAAAGTCGGCGATTTTTTAATTTGTCCTATTCGTGAGTCAGACTCACTACAAACATACCGCCGACGCGTCTCCTTGGATCCCACCGCCCTCTACCACTTAGGCACTCTTCCGTTACCCTTGGGCTTTAGTTTACCAGAGTGACTTATTGTTTCTCCTAGAACGGAGTAAAATCAAATAACAGACATTTCTTGAGAAAGGCAAAATAGCCGAAACGTTGAATTTACTATGTGTCTGTAAGAACCTCCAGATATTTTTTTTCTTTACTCCTTTGAGTCTGAACTTTGGAAACGATTCTTGTAATAAATTTTTCAATTGTTAAAAAAATTTTTCTGAGTGCCGGAGTTTTTCTATTACTTGTGTTATACACTGGGTCTGAGTTGTGGTGCAGTCTCCCCCCCAAAAAAGGGAGATTCAAATTGTCACAAAGTTGATTTACGTCAGTTCTGTTAGTTTGTAGTATATCAGCCAGCCACTTTCTGCCACTTACATTGTGTTGTGTTACACACTGGGCCTGAGTTGTGGTGCAGTCTCCCCCCCAAAAAAGGGAGATTCAAATTGTCACAAAGTGGATATACGTCAGTTCTGTTAGTTTGTAGTATATCAGCCAGCCACGCTCTGCAACTTACATTGTGTTGTGTTACACACGGGGCCTGAGTTGTGGTGTAGTCTCCCCCCAAAATAAAAGGGAGATTCAAATTGTCACAAAGTGGATGTACGTGGAGTGGCCCCCAGATGCAGGGCAGCGGGGTACCCCGGTACCGGGACTCTCGGTTCTGGGGATGTCACGGTGGCCCGACCCGGTCCGTGGCCCTGCTAAGGGGCGCCCAATTAAAGATGTAAGTGGTGGTGTAGGTTGCAGTAAATGACGAGGACACAGGGTTGCAGTCTCTTTACCTCTTTACTGAGGGCTTTGGCATCCGCAATCCAGAGCACTGCTAACTGGGCTGGCTGAGACCGGCCAGTCCGAAGGCACATCCAGAGTTCCCTTTGCAGGTGGAAATCAGTAGCCTACCTACTAGCCCCTGGGTGTTGTAGTACTTCCCTGCTGAGCACCACGGGATAGTCCTCACAACTGTCGTGTATGTTTCTGTTCTTTCTCTCCGTCCCCCAGATGATATGGATAGGACGCACCCGTATGACGGGGTAGGCCTGGAGTTATTTTATAGGGACCCTAGAGACGCCCCTCTCCCACAATTGCCTCCGTTGTCTTCATTAGGTGTAAAAGGTGAGACAGCCAGCCTAAAGTTAACTGCCCTGCCATTGGTTCGAAGTAATGCGTAGAGTCTATTACTTCCTCGGCGTTCCGGCCGCCAGTTACGCACCTCAGTAGGATGTTGCCAATCTCGGGGCACGACTCCTACTGGTTCTTTCACCTTTGTGCTGTGATCTCGTTTCTCACTTCTCCACAATATCCTTCGCTTCGTGTCCTTTCTTAAGATGCCGCCGCAATGAGGTGCAGGCACGGCTCTGTAATGCTCTGTCCTTTCGCTAGGCCTCTGTCAGGATCCCACCCCTGACAGGGACCCCCCTGAATCTTCCCAAGTAACGCTCTCCTCTCACTAGATGTTAAATGGGCAAAACCCAGTCAGCTTCTCTCTAACTTCCTATCCAACCCCCAGTTTTACCAGAGTGTGAGGAGTGGCCTAATACATAGAACCCTTTGCTCCCCCTGGTGGCCAGAGTGTGAAGTGTAATGTGTGACTGTGATACCTGGTCAGGTGAACTCTTTTAGTGCAATCAAATGTACCATCACTCCCCTTAGTGGCAGAGCGACGTTACTGCAACGACCAGGACTCTTGGGCGCTGCACTCCCCCCCACCGGTTAAATCCAGTACTCCCGGACTGGGAAAGAAGAACAACGATACATGTTAGCAAAAGACATGCAAAATTTTGAAATGCAATAAACAAGTAAATTTAACAGTGCTTCCCTTTATGTGAGGTGAGGACACTTGAACGTTACAAACAGAAACATATTTACATAGCGCTTAAGATTTTAAATAACATTTATTAAATAACTGACTATAAATAACCATTGTTACCCAGCCGGGCATTCTATCTACTAAGTGCAAATTCTGAACAAAAATTTAACTTTTTCCTTTAAGGGCGTAAGGGCAGGTACCCACCAAAGGCATACTATAAAACACTATAGTACAAATTAACTTTTCTTATATTTTCCTAAGTACAAATTCACCAACCATCGTCTTATGGCTTTCCGGAGGACTCAATAACCCCTACGGGTTCACTTTATTGAAACTCAGTTTTCAACTTTCCTTTGTCCTCAATCGCTAAAGAACATCATTAAACATTTTCCTATTACTATCTATCCAACTACATACTATCATACTATTCCTATGTAACATTATCTCTAGTTAACTTCTCTTAAGGCAACATTATATTTTGGCTAAGTGCAACAGTAAACATTCCCTTTAAGAGGGACATCTCAAGTCTCTTTGAGGTAGTGCAAACTATCGATTTGCAAGTCTGACAAAGCAAGAACTTCTGTGCTGTAATCCAGAACAGTCTCTTCAAAAAGCTCTTCTTTTTGTAAAACCAGTAGGGGGGCACCTTTAAGAAGGTGAAAACTATATACAAGCAGCAGTTTGTGAATCATTCACCGTCCATGCTTCAGCAGTCTTTTAAAACAGTGATGAACTTTGTGCAAAACATAAAACATAAAACTTCAGAGATCCCGGGTCAAATAAGGGATGCCTTTAAGAATAACCCTGGTCGGGTCTTAGCAGCAAAAACAGGAAAACAGTTTTAAAGAACTATTTAGTTTCATGTCTCCGAGGTTTATTCTCATAGTAGGTTGCAAGGCATCAGTCGGTAGCGGACGCTTCCTGACCGGGAAAGCTTCGATTCCGTGTCCCCATCTGATGCGGTGTCAGTATCAGTGGTTCGCCTCTCAGGTGCGGCCAGGTCACCCGGGGTCTGGATCCGAATGTCAGCTTTGGTTGCAAGTTCAGTAGCGGCAACTATGCACACAGTGTTGATAGTAGTAGAATTTGTCAGGTCAGAGTTAGTCGTAGTCAGGGCAGCAGGTGGCGCCACAGCAGGCTCGCATCGTTGGACGTTCCGAGCTCACCATCCTTGCGCACTCTGATGGCGAGTGTAGGTCACCTGGTCCCCTTTACATAGTAAGGGATTGTCACATCTGTTGCGGAACGGGGCCTTCACATTGTAGCTTGTAAAGAAGACCTCAGTCGGCAGTCCCAGTTCTTGTATAGAGCCCCAACCCCGTTTCGGGTGTAAGGCTAGTACAGTCCCCTGTTTTATCAAGTTTTTCCTACCACGTTCTGTCTTTGAGTTTTGTACTTTCGGTGGGTCACTTTGTTCAGTCTCTTTTCGGTTTTCCAGTGTAGGATTAAGCATTGTTTATATTGTTCCCAGGTGAGCACAGCAATGCTGAGACCCTCCTGCCTGACCCCATCTGGTCCAATCCTCGGAGTATTACATTGGAAGATCACCCCCTCCGAGCTCACATCTAGTGGTTCCCCCATAGATGTCGGTAACGGAGGCACCAGCTTCTCCATAGTGTCGGGGGTTATCACTACCAGCTCAGTGGAGAGGAATCGGTCATTGTCGGGACGGGGAGAGGTCACGGGAGCAGGATCGGTCTGGGGAGCAGGGGCGATTTCCATACCTGCATCTGATGTGGTTCCACCGGTGCCGGTCTGTTCCACTGATGAGGACACTGGAGTCAGCAGCGGCTCGGACCGCGGTTCTTCCAAGGCGGCCCTCTGGGACAGCTCCGACCCCCATTGCTTCACATCTGCTGGCTCCGTGTCCGGAATAGGTTGACTCGGCTCCCCCGCTGGCGGCTCCGAGAGGTCCGGATCCTCCAGCTGCGGTGGATTCGGATCCGCCTCCGGTCGATGGGGATAGCCCAGGATCACTTCGTCATCGTTCAGGTACTCGCTGGTCACCTCCACTGTCTCGAAGTCGGCAGCTGCACACGCACCTGGCTCCGCCATTTTCCGGGGGTGTAGCTCCTTCTTGTCTTGGTTCCCGCCGCAGCAAATCAGGGGGCAGTCCTCCTGTACTTTGGGGTACGTCGTCATCTTGCAGCAGTAGTCAGAGGGGGCGGTCATCACTTTTGGCACCGCTTTGATAGTCTCCTCCCATGGCGCGCACTTCTTCTTCCTCTGCGCTCCTCGTGGCACTGTAATGGCGGCGGATTTGGTGGGAATTTTTGGCGGCAAATAGCAACACACAGTCTTGGCAATAAATCACGGTTCAAGCACAATTCAATCACAGTTCCAAGGCACACGTGACCTGATTCTTCAGGCTTAAGTAGATCCTGTTCGCGATGCCAAGTTTGGAGCGGCCCCCAGATGCAGGGCAGCGGGGTACCCCGGTACCGGGTCTCTCGGTTCTGGGGATGTCATGGTGGCCCGACCCGGTCCGTGGCCCTGCTAAGGGGCGCCCAATTAAAGATGTAAGTGGTGGTGTAGGTTGCAGTAAATGACGAGGACACAGGGTTGCAGTCTCTTTACCTCTTTCCTGAAGGCTTCGGCATCCGCAATCCAGAGCACTGCTAACTGGGCTGGCTGAGACCGGCCGGTCCGAAGGCACATCCAGAGTTCCCTTTGCAGGTGGAAATCAGTAGCCTACCTACTAGCGCCTGGGTGTTGCAGTACTTCCCTGCTGAGCACCACGGGATAGTCCTCACAACTGTCGTGTATGTTTCTGTTCTTTCCGTCCCCCAGATGATATGGATAGGACGCACCCGTATGACGGGGTAGGCCTGGAGTTATTTTATAGGGACCCTAGAGACGCCCCTCTCCCACAATTTCCTCTGTTGTCTTCATTAGGTGTAAAAGGTGAGACAGCCAACCTAAAGTTAACTGCCCTGCCGTTGCTTCGAAGTAATGCGTAGAGTCTATTACTTCCTCGGCGTTTCGGCCGCCGGCTACGCGCCTCAGTAGGATGTTGCCGATCTCGGGGCACGACTCCTACTGGTTCTTTCGCCTTTGTGCTGTGATCTCGTTTCTCACTTCTCCACAATATCCTTCACTTCGTGTCCTTTCTTAAGATGCCGCCGCAATGAGGTGCAGGCACGGCTCTGTAAAGCTCTGTCCTTTCGCTAGGCCTGTCAGGATCCCACCCCTGACAGGGACCCCCCTGAATCTTCCCAAGTAACGCTCTCCTCTCACTAGATGTTACCTGGGCAAAACCCAATCAGCTTCTCTCTAACTTCCTATCCAACCCCCAGTTTTACCAGAGTGTGAGGAGTGGCCTAATACATAGAACCCTTTGCTCCCCCTGGTGGCCAGAGTGTGAAGTGTAATGTGTGACTGTGATACCTGGTCAGGTGAACTCTTTTAGTGCAATCAGACGTACCATCACTCCCCTTAGTGGCAGAGCGACATTACTGCAACGACCAGGACTCTGGGGCGCTGCATACGTCCATTCTGTTAGTTTGTCGTATATCAGCCAGCCACGTTCTGCCACTTACATTGTGTTGTGTTATACACTGGGCTTGAGTTTTGGTTCAGTCTCCCCAAAATAAAAAGGGAGATTTAAATTATCAACAAGTTTATATACACCTTCTACCTTCTTTTACAGTACCATATATCGGTTGTTATTTTGGTAAGATTTTCCCAAAAATGAGGAAGTCTGGTGGAAGAGGCCGTGGGCGGTTGTTGCCAGCTGGTACTGATGGTGGTGGTGGTGGTGGTGGTGGTGGAGCATCTGGTGGTAGTGGGAAAAGAAAAATAGCACCTAAGGCTGGAGGTGTTGAGCCAGCGTCATCGTCTGGCTACACAAGGACTCGAAGGCTTCCTTATCTGGGAGTAGGAAAACCGCTTTTAAAGCCGGAGCAGCAGGAAAAAGTTTTGGCTTTCTTTGCTGACTCAGCCTCTAGCTCTTTCGCCTCCTCTTCAGAAAGTTCCAAATATAAAAGCAGCGAGTCGTAAGTGGACGCTCCCAGTCAGGAACAAGACGTTTCCTTGTGTCCTTCACCCAAACCAAAAGTGAAGGATGCGTCAGGCGACACTACAGGTTACTCCATGGAGCTCTTTACACATACCGTGCCTGGGTTAGAAAGGGAAATTGTTAACAGCCCATTACAAGATGAATCGGACATGGAGTGCACTGATGCACAGCCACAGCTAGATTATTATGCTGTTCCATTGACTCAGATCACTACATTGCCCTCGCAGTGTACTGAGCCAGAATCTGAGACTATGGTGCCCCGTCCCGAACACTATAGCACCTTACACGGTGACACAGAGGAAGGTGCACATGACATTGAAGAGGAGGTGATAGATGACCCAGTTGTTGACCCAGATTGGCAGCCATTGGGGGAAGAGGGTGCCGCTGCCAGTAGCTCAGAAGCGGAGGAGGATTATCAGCAGCAGCCATCTACATCGCAAAAGCTTTCATCTGGCAGGCCCGTATCTGGCCAAAAACATTTGTCCAAAACAAAAACAGTTTTAGGACAGCGTGGCCATCCGGTGAAAGTAGCACAGCGTGCAATGCCTGAAAAGGTATTCCATAGTAGGAAGAGTCCAGTGTGGCAATTTTTTAACCAAGATCCGAATGATCAGTCAAAAGTTACCTGTAATAAATGCTCAAAGACCTTTAGCAGAGGGAAGAATCTTCAAAATGTAAATACAACGTGCATGCTTAGACATTTAAACAGCATGCACTTGCAAGCCTGAACTAACTACAAAATGTCCCATACCGTTGGTGCACCTGCTCAGAATGAAGGTAGTCAGCAACACTACATTGCTTCCCTCACTGTAAGCCCACCAGTTAGGACACCACCAGCAGCAAATGTGGAGGTATCGTCGCAGTGCCAAAGCAGTCAGGGAATCACAAGGTTTTTGGTAGGAAACACTGTATGCAGGCCAACATCAAGAATACCATCACCAACCCTCTCTCAATCTGCCATGTCCACCACCACCACCACTGCTAGTCCCACCATATGCAGCTCTTCAGTCCAGCTCACCCTACAAGAGACTCTCATTAGGAAAAGAAAGTACTCATCCTCTCAACCACGTACACAGGGTTTGAACGCCCACATTGCTACACTAATCTTGTTAGAGATGATGCCCTACCGGTTGGTTGAAAGCGAAGCTTTCAAAGTCCTGATGGCCTATGCAGAACCATGCTATGACCTACCCAGTCGGCACTTCTTTGCGAGAAAAGCCATCCCAACCCTCCACCAGCATGTCAAAGACCGCATTGTCCATGCACTGAGGCAAACAATCAGTGGAAAGGTGCACCTCACAACAGATGCATGGACCAGTAGGCATGGCCAGGGACGTTACGTGTCCATCATGGTGCACTAGGTTAATGTGATGGATGCAGGGTCCACAGGGGACAGCCATAGTGGGACAGTTCTGCCTAGCCCACGGTCTAGGAAACAGTTGGCTGTAGGCGTTTGCCACCCCTCCTCCTCCTCCTCCAGAAGCGACAGCTCGTCCACAGAGCGCAGTCGCATGACCACTCCATCCGCAGCTGCCTGTGTTGCACACGAGGTGTCCCATTATCGGACAGCTAGTGGTAAGCGTCAGCAGGCTGTGTTACAAACTAAGTGTTTGGGCAACAACAGACACACCGCGGAAGTTCTGGCCGAGTACTTGCAGCAAGAAACTCAGTCATGGCTGGGCAGTGTACATCTTGAGGCAGGCAAGGTAGTCAGTGATAACGGAAGGAATTTTATGCCTGCCATAGCCCTTTCAGAACTGAAACACATACCTTGCCAGGCTCACACCTTGAACCTGGTGGTGCAGTGCTTCCTGAAAAATTATCCGGGGTTACCATCCCTGCTCCTGAAGGTGCGAAGACTTTGCTCGCACATCCGCCGGTCGGCCGTACACTCCAGCCGTATGCTGAACCATCAGCGATCGATGAATCTTCCCCAGCACCGCCTAATAATCGACGTTGCAACAAGGTGGAACTCCACACTGCACATGCTTCAGAGGCTGTGCGAACAGAGGCGTGCTGTAATTTATTTGTGGGAGGATACACATACACAGGCAGACACTTGGATTGCAGACATGGAGTTGTCTGGTGTGCAGTGGTCGAAGCTACAAGACCTCTGTCAAGTCCTTCAGTGTTTTGAGGAATGCACATGGCTGGTAAGTGCAGACGACACCATCATAAGCATGAGCATCCCACTAATGCGTCCGCTGATGCAAAGTTTGACGCACATTAAGGAGCTGGCGTCTGCAGCCGAGGAGGAGGGAAGCCTTGATGACAGTCAGCCATTGTATGCTCAGGGAACTCTCCTGGACGAGGTGGCGGATGAAGACGAGGAGGAGGAGGATGATGGGGATGAATATTTATGGGAGGAGGATGCTTCTCAGGGGGCAATAGAAACTGGTGGCATTGCAAGGTCAGGTACAGGGTTTTTGCGGGACACAAGTGATGTTGATTTGCAAGAAAGTGCTCCTCAACCCAGCACAAGCAGTGAATTGACACCTGGAACATTGGCCCACATGGCTGAGTATGCCTTGCGTATCCTAAAAAGGGAACCCCGCATTATCAAAGTGATGGCCGATGACGATTACTGGCCTGCCTCCTGGATCCACGATATAAAGGAAAATTGCAAAATATAATGCCACATGAGAACCTTGATCAATTCCTGGCTACCAAACAAGCAACTCTTGTAGACCGTTTGGTTCAGGCATTCCCAGCACACAGCGGCTGTGATGGTTCTCACACGAGCCGTAAGGGGCAACATGGCAAAGGTGTTAGAGGTGCACAAATCGGAACTGGCATTGGACAGAGAGGTTTTATGACCAGGTTGTGGAGTGATTTCGCAATGACCGCTGACACGACAGGTACTGCTGCATCGATTCAAAGTGAGAGGAGACAGCATTTGTCCAGTATGGTTACGAACTACTTTTCCTCCCTTATCAATGTTCTCCCTCACAGGTCATTCCCCTTTGATTACTGGGCATCTAAAATAGACACCTGGCCTGAATTGGCAGAATATGCATTACAGGAGCTCACTTGCCCTGCTGCTAGTGTGCTATCAGAAAGAGTCTTCAGTGCTGCTGGTTCAATACTGACCGAAAAAAGGACACGTGTGGCTACCCGAAATGTTGATGATTAGTGTTGAGCGATACCTTCCGATATGCATTGGTATCGGTATCGGATAGCATCGGCCGATACCGGCAAGATATCGGATCTCGCCGATACTGATACCCGATACCAATGCATTTCAATGGGACGCAAAGTATCGGAATGGTTCCCAGGGTCTGAAGGAGAGGAAACTCTCCTTCAGGCCCTGGGATCCATATTCATGTGTAAAATAAAGAATTAAAATTAAAAATATGGATATACTCACCTCTCCGGCGGCCCCTGGACTTTACCGATGTAACCGGTAGCCTCCGTTCCTAACAATGAGCGCGTGAAGGGCCTTCAATGACGTCGCGGCTTCTGATTGGTCGCGTGAGCGCTCATGTGACCGCTCACGCGACCAATCACAAGCCGCGAGGTCATCGCAGGTCCTTCACGCGCTGATTCTTAGGAACGGAGGCTCCCGATTACGGCGGTAAGGTCCAGGGGCCGCCGGAGAGGTGAGTATATCCATATATATATATATATCCATATACTCACCTCTCCGGCGGCCCCTGGACCTTACCGCCGTAACCGGGAGCCTCCGTTCCTAAGAAGTGCGTGAAGGACCTGCGATTATGTCGCGGCTTGTGATTGGTCGCGTGAGCGGTCACATGAGCGCTCACGTGACCAATCAGAAGCCGCGACGTCATCGAAGGCCCTTCACGCGCTCATTCTTAGGAACGGAGGCTGCCGGTTACAGCGGTAAGATCCAGGGGCCGCCGGAGAGGTGAGTATATCCATATTTTTTATTTTAATTCTTTATTTTACACATGAATATGGTTCCGATACCGATTCCCGATATCACAAAAGTATCGGAACTCGGTATCGGAATTCCGATACCGCAAGTATCGGCCGATACCCGATACTTGCGGTATCGGAATGCTCAACACTATTGATGATCTAACCTTCATTAAAATTAACCAATCATGGATTTCAAAAAATTTTGCCCCACCTTCCCCAGCTGACACGTAGCTTGCCTGAAAAATGTCTTGCTTTTGGCCTCCTCTTACTGACTGCTTCAATTCATCCATTTGTAGCTGCTGAATGTCCACTATAGGCCATTTTTATACCTCCCTTAATTTGCTGACTCCCCCCACAGGGCCGTGGTCACCACCTGGCGCAAGCACCCGTGCGAGTGCCGTTTGCCTGGACAGGTGGGTGTGCCCACTCTTGGGACACGGCACTGGCACAGGGTCCCTCATAGTACAATGAAGTGTCTCTGACGGTGGTAGTGCACAACCAACATCAGACACACCGTCATAATATGAGGGGCCCTATGCCAGTACCGCCGCCCACGAGAGAGTGTTCCCCCCAGCTCGAACAGTGCTCTACCAATTGCAATACTTACCTCTCCCTGCCCCACCACTGTGTAGTCTGTGCTGTTAAATCCTTCAATGGCACTGCCAATACAAATTTGTTGAAATGATAGATGATAGTTTAAATATACAGGGGCCCTGGCCTCCATTTAGACCAGTTAATACTTTGCGCCTACTACCACTGTCTGCTACTCAGCAGAGGAGCCCACCCCTGTACCTAGCTATGCCACCTGTTTATTTATGAACAATTTTTTGGCACACATTTAGCCTACTTTATTATTATGGCCTACTAACTGTGTTTGCCGCTCATTACAGCCGTCCTCCACTGAACAAAGCAATGCCACCAGTTTAGTCCTGTTACGAATTTTGAACTGCATTTAGCCTACTTACTTTTTTGGGCCTACTAACTGTGTCAGCCTCTCATTACAGTTGTCCTCCGCTGAACAAAGCAATGCCGCCAGTTTAGTCCGGTTACCAACTGCATTTAGCCTACTTTATTATTTGGGCCTATATCTGTGTTTCCTCCTCATCCTGCCCATTGCCTAGCTACTGCTAGATGAGTCTGATGGTACACTGACCCAGACCACTACATTCCCCTTGCACTCTACACAGCCTGAATCTGAACCTGCTGAAAGTCAGGTTCTCCTTCCAGCATACTATACCACCTTACACGGGGACAAAGAGGAAGGTGCAGATGAAAGTGCAGGTTCCTTCATCAGGTGGGGGGCATACTCATTGGCGACGTCACTGGCACAGGGCCCCTCATAGTACGCGAAAGTGTCTCTGCCAGTGGGAGGCGCCACCCGCCGTCAAACACACCGCCATACTTTGAGGGGCCCTGTGCCAGTCCCAATGCCAATGAGTGGGCCCCCCCTGCTGTCAAGGGGGAACTGGGTAGATTAAGGTTGGTTACCCGGGCCCCTGCGATATCCCTCTGGCTAGGGAAACCCTGTCTGTCCCTTTCCCAGAAGTGACACTAAAGGTGTGCATGTCTGGGCCGCCAGGCCTGACCCTGACTCCTGTTTCAGCCCTAAGCTGAAACCACCTCCCGCCACCCAGTGAAGAGACCACACACCAATACCCACAGAAAGCACAGACAGGGAAAACTGAAAAACGCACCACACCGCAGACACACAGGAATACACTATAATGTGCACAGGGCAAAACAAATACAAATAGGAAGGAGGAATATGATAAAGGACTATACACCACCAGATACGATATTCCTACAACACGACCACCACTCCAGACCGGAATCACCAGGCATAAAGCACAAGCTATAATCGGCGACGCCCAAAGTCCAGCGCGACTATTTAAAGGCCGTGGGCGTGACCCAGCCTCCAACCTGATTACCAGCTAGATTAACCCCGAGCAAGCTGGATCAAATCTAGCCGACGCCACTGAGCGTGTAGTGGACGTAAGTGGAATTACTGCTGTCTGTCGGATGCCCTAGTGTGAACAGCATCTGACATGACACCTGCTTGCTCAGGATCACAACACTTGCTAAGTTTAAATACTTACCTCTCCCTGCTCCACCGCCGTGACTTATTCCACGTTTCCTGGGCTCATGAAAATCTTGAGCCAGCCTTACCCCCCGACAACTTTAGCCAAACGACCGCCAGTTTTCAATGCCTAACTATTATTATAAAGTGAATTAAGATTGACAAGCTTCAGTAATAAGAATTGATGTTTTTGGCATTAAAATGGGCACTGTAGGTGTTTTTCTGTCCTCCACTCACTGCCGACTTTGATTCCCCATTGACTTGCATTGGGTTTCGTGTTTCAGTCGGCCCCCAACTTTTCGCAATAATCGGCCGATTTCCCCCGACCCGACTTTTGAGAGAGTTGGGTTTCGCGAAACCCGACTCGATCCGAAAAAAGTAAAAGTCGCTCAACTCTAGGTAGCACTGTCGGGCGCTAGGTAGCTTCCACCATTCACGAGCAGTCATCAACACAAGGAATGGGAATGATTAAGGAGCTTTCATCCATCGACAGACATTCATCTACACACACACGTTATCAAGTTTAAACTAGAGCATGGCCGTGCGGCCATGTGAACCTTATATAGCTGTAGCTCTCAAGGACCTTCCTAATGGTCCAATAGGAGCTGCTACAGGACCTCAGCGTGTGACCCCTGACCTCCAATGGGAGGTTGTCCCGTGGGCATGCTCAGTATGGGAAAAGCAGGACTTAGTCCCTGAAACACCTGCTTGCTGCTGATCAGCACTGGCTACAAAGGCAGAGCCTGGAAAGGCAGCAGTAACCAAGCGCACAGTATCAGCTTGAGCCAGACACTGGGACCGACGTCTCCGCTGAGCAGGCTCTACTGCGGCTGGAAGAGAATGGAATACCGCAGCGGACATGGTTCGAGATTTCCCCTGTGCAGTGGCGGGAACTCGACTCCAAACATGGTCACCCCATCCCTGGGCCTTGCTACGCTCAAAGGCTGCAATGAGCAGCAGAGTCCGAATGTGCTCAACAGGCTCCCAGGTCCTGTCCTCTGGGCCATGACCCTTCCAATCCACCAGATAGAATTTTTTGCCACGTGCCACCTTACACCCCATAAAAGCATTCATCTCGTAATAATCCATGGACAAGCCCAATGTCCCGGCAGATGATTCGGAAAACTGGGACATGTGAACGGGTTTTAGGAGGAACACATGAAAGGTGTCGGTGATACCTTGGCGTGGAGGAAGGGCCAACCGATAGACCACAGGGTTGACTTGTTCCAGGATCTTGAAGAGGCCTATGTAGCGAGACGCAAACTTAGTGGACTCAACTCGCAGCCTGATGTTATGGGCAGAGAGCTACACTAAGTCGCCAGGAGCAAAGGTCGGAGCAGGGCACCGATGTGCATAGGCAGAAACCCTCATTCTCTCCTTGAAGGCCCGGATGGCATCCTGTGTGTGGTCCCAAATGTCACGTGCCTCCACCGCCCAGTATGCCACCCTAGAATCGATGGATGACACGGGCATGGGCACAGGGACACACGGATGCTGGCCGTAGTTAAGGAGGAATGGGGTCTGCCCAGTGGAGTTGGCTATGGCGTTGTTCAATGCAAACTCCGCCCATGGTAGCAAGGATGCCCAGTAATCCTGCCTGGCGGAGACAAAATGTCGCCGGTATGTGACCAGAGTCTGGTTGGCCCTCTCTAACACACGTTTCATTGTTTTGTCTGTTAGCCTTGTTCTACTCAGTATTTAGTGGTTAATTTTTTTTTTATTTAAAGAAGGCCACATATTTAAGCTGTCTGTTATCTCCGTCAGACGCCTGATGTATCTATGTTGTTAAAATCCTCGCTTGCAGGCATACATTTTATTTTTTTGTCTGCTAGCCTTAGACTACTCAGTATTTAGTGGTTAATTTTTTATTTTTTTTTAAAGAATATCATATATTTTATTTATTTTTTTTAAATATCAAACAGTGATTGCACATAGGACACAGCAGTGGATAAAAACATTTAAAAACACAATGTGAATCGCTCTATAGTCATGCCGTGTGGTATAAGCAATGACAAACCACATCTAATTTCTCAGACTTGATGCTATAAACACAGGCTTAAAGCACACATGTTTAAACAATTAAAGAAGAGAGGTATGTTTTTACATGTATAAGGTCCATACTGCAGTGTTTTCATCTATGAAGGGGTATCTACCCCTATTGTACAAACGATTGTATCTTTGAAAATGGCATCTGATCAGATGTTGAAGTAAATTATATTGGAAAACAATAAAGATGATGCCACTATGAGCCGATTTTCAGATGGGTATACACAGACGGGATGCTGTACTTGAGGAATCCAAACAGGTAGTAAAGAAAGAGAGAAAGGATGATGATTGGAGATTGTAAAATGAAAATAACCTAGAAAAGAAACCAAAAATATATTAGGTCAGAGTGCCCATCATGACTCGCCATAGAAACCAGAGAATAACAATTCTTCATTAAGCCGATTCGGTGCCAGACTTTTTAACTCGTAGATCCAACGTGATTCCCGCTGAAGCAACTCCTTTGTTAAATTTCCACCTTGGATATTGCCTTGGACCTGATCCACTACCATTATGTGGAAACCATGTTGTTTGCTCTCATGAAATTCCAAAAAGTGGGATGCTATTGAGGTGATGGACTTACCCTTTTCCAAATCGTTTTTTGCTTTGCCAATATTGGAAATATGTTGCTGAATCCTTTGCCGGACTTCCTGGCTAGTTTGGCCCACATAAATCCTTGGACATGGGCAGATCAACAGGTAGATCACGTTTCTTGATTGATAATTTTAATAAAGCTTAGTCATGATAGTTTCTGGGAAAAAAGGAAGGGTGATGCTATGATTGGCAATCATGCACGGACAAATATTGCATCCTCCTCACGGGAATGAACCTAAAAGTCGACTCCCCATACCTAGTTTGATTGTAGGTTTTTTAAAATGGCTAAATACCACAAGAATAAACGGAGTACACGTCCAAAATCTTTTTGTTAAAAAGATATAAATACAATTTTTATTCAACCAAATCAGTAATAATAAGAAAATAACAGACAGTATCAAAGAATTCAGTAAGGAAAAAACTGGGAACAACACTGAAAAAACGGTGCAATCCCCTGGGTATATCTACAGCTATTTCATAGGTAAAGTGCTGACAGTGCATATCACAAAAAAAATAGGGAAGATAAGGAGAATGGGTTACTGCCATATTTCGTATAGTATATCCCATAGTCTGAATATCATTAAGGTATCGTGCACTAGATACCACAACCCAAATCCTCCAGTCTTACCCATAATGCAGAATACCAGGGGTCACCGTCTAAGCCCCAACGCGCATTTCACCAAAACGCGCAAAACGCGCGTTGGGGCTTAGACGGTGACCCCTGGTATTCTGCATTATGGGTAAGACTGGAGGATTTGGGTTGTGGTATCTAGTGCACGATACCTTAATGATATTCAGACTACGGGATGTACTATACGAAATATGGCAGTAACCCGTTCTCTTTATCTTCCCTATTTTTTGTGATATGCACTATCAGCACTTTACCTATGAAATAGCTGTAGATATACCCAGGGGATTGCACCGTTTTTTCAGTGTTGTTCCCAGTTTTTTCCTTACTGAATTCTTTGATACTGTCTGTTATTTTGTTATTATTACTGATTTGGTTGAATAAAAATTGTATTTATATCTTTTTAACAAAAAGATTTTGGACGTGTACTCCGTTTATTCTTGTGGTATTTATCTATGTTTGCTGGAGTGTCCTTGTTATTTGTAGGTGATGCGATCTCTGCCTTTGACACATATTACACATGGCTATGAGCGTGTGTAAGAGACCGCTTTCTTTTTGGTCCATTCTGGGCTGTATTTATTATTTTTAAAATGGCTAGTAGTTAAAGGGTCCTTAAAATTTTTTGCCCATCTAGCTATGACCCTTAGAGTTTCAGAAATGAAAGGCCTCAGTTTGGGTTCACTGAGTAAGATGCCCCAGTACCTACTCAATACATCCTGGACATCATGCCATTTATTGTTGTAGACTGTTATCAGATTGGTAGTACAAAGTTCATCTTGGGTTTTGGGCTGTAAAAGGGCACGCCTGTCACTAATAGATGAATGTTGAAAAGCCTTAGATATCACTTTATGGGAATGTAGCGCCCCCACCGCCGCAGGGCCGAGGGGTACCCGGTACCGGGCCTCTGAGTCTCTGTCCTGGGGTTGTCACGGTGGCTAGACCCGGTCCGTGACCCTGCTGAGGGGTGCCCAATGAAAGGGTGTGGGTGATGATGATGTTATGGTGCGGTGCAGGTCGCAGTAAATAACGAGGACACCAGGTTGCAGTCTCTTTACCTCTTTACTGAAGGCTTCAGGATCCTCAGTCCGGAATACGGTTAACCGGGCTGCGCAAGTCCGGCCGGTCCGATGGCACCTCCAGAGTTTCCTTTGCAGGTGGAAATCTGTGCCTACCTTCTAGCGCTTGTGTGTTGTGGTCCTCCCCTGCTGTGCTTACGGGATAGTCCCCACAACTGTTGTGTCTGTTTCTGAAGTTCCCTCACAACTCGATTATGATGTTCTGCTTCGTCCCCCAGATGATATGGCTAGGACGCACCCGTATGACGGGTAGGCTCGGAGCTCTTCCGGGACCCTAGTGTCTCCCCTCTCCAGTTGTTGCCCCCTATGTCTTCTTAGGTGATTTTGCAGCGCCCCAGAGTCCTGGTCGTTGCAGTAACGTCGCTCTGCCGCTAAGGGGAGTGATGTTGCGTCTGATTGCACTAGGGGAGTTCACCTGACCAGGTATCACACACTACACTTCACACTCCGGCAACCAGGGGGGTGGTTCTATCTAGTAGGCCACTCCTCACACTCTGGTAAAACTGGGGGTTGGACAGGAAGACAGGAAGAGAAGTAACTGGGAAGAGCTAGAGAGAGGACCTGTCAGGGATGGGATCCTGGCAGACTCCTAAGAGAACAACGCAACAATTGAGCAACGGGAATACAGCAAAGAGGCAATAGGACCAGAAGGAGTCGTGCTGTAAGATCGAGGCAACATCCTTCTGAGGCGCAAACAGTCGGTGGCCGGAACGCCGAGAAAGTAAGAGACTTTAAGCATTACTTCAAACCATGGCAGGACAGCCAATTATAGGTTGGCTGTCTCACTTAAACACCTAAGCAGACAACGGAGGCAGCTGTGGGAGAGGGGCGACTCTAGAGTCCCGGAAGAACTCCAGGCCTACCCAGTCATACGGGTGCGTCCTAGCCATATCACCTGGGGGACAGAGAGAGAACGAACGTCAGAGGCAGACAGAATCAGTTGTGAGGACTATCCCGGGGTGCTCAGCAGGGAAGGACTACAACACATAGGCGCTAGCAGGTAGATGCTGATTCTCACCTGTCAAGGGAACTCCTA
Source organism: Ranitomeya variabilis (assembly GCF_051348905.1). Classification (NCBI taxonomy): domain Eukaryota; kingdom Metazoa; phylum Chordata; class Amphibia; order Anura; family Dendrobatidae; genus Ranitomeya; species Ranitomeya variabilis. Next base: position 147,969,288 of record NC_135239.1, on the reverse strand, counting down.
ATGTGCCTTTGGACTGGCCGGTTTCAGACAGCCCTGTTAACAGTGCTCCGGATTGACTATCTCGAAGCCTTCAGTAAAGAGGTAAAGAGACTGCAACCTGGTGTCCTCGTTATTTACTGCGACCTGCACCGCACCACCACAACATCATCACCATCCTCCACCTTCATTGTACGCCCCTCAGAAGGGTCACGGACCGGGTCTAGCCACCGTGACAACCCCAGAACAGAGACTCAGAGGCCCGGTACCGGGTACCCCTCGGCCCTGCGGCAGTGGGGGCGCTACAATTTGAGTGAGACAGCCCGCCTATAACTGACTGTCCTGCCGTAGGTTTGAAGTAAGTAGCCAGAAAAACCTCTTAAAGAAGTTGTCCACTACTATAACCTCTTTTTTTTTTTTGTCATAAATCTTGCTATTATGGGCCACTGAAAACATCTACTGTGTTTATTTTAGCAATATTACCTTTTATCATGCTGTAGCAGCACATTTTAGTGCTGGATTCAGCTCTCATGGGGTTAATCGACAACTTCCTTTCTCCTGAGTCATTGTGCTCTAATACTACAAGTTCCATGATGCATTGCACTGCTACTAAGCCTGAACCTAGCACACCCTCTCCAAAACACACCCCAACCCCTCCCTCCTCTCCCTCCTCTAGCTTCAAAAAGATTTGTGATGTCATTTCTGTCCAACCTCCTCTTTTACATTTGTCCAACCCACACTCCATTACAGATAGATAGAGGGAAAGATAGATAGATAGAGGGAAAGATAGACAGATAGATAGATAGATAGATAGATAGATAGATAGATAGATAGATAGATAGATACAGATCTATATCTATATCTATTTCCATAGATATGTCCATATCCATGTTTCTAAACCCCTTCACCCCTGGAGCTTTTTTGTTTTCGTTTATCGCTCCCCTTCTATCCAGAGCCATAATTTTTCCGTCAGTATGGCCATGTGAGGGCTTATCTTTTGCAGAACAAGTTCTACTTTTGAACGCCATCATTGGTTTTACCTTGTCGTGTAGCAGAAAATGTGAAAAAAATTCAAAGTGCAATGAAATGGCAAAAAAAGTGCAATTCCACGCTTGTTTTTTGCTTGGCTTTTTGGCTAGGTTCACTAAATGCTAAGGCTGTGTGCACACGTTGCGGATCTGATTGCAGATTCGCAGCGTTTTTTGCTGCACTGAATTGCATCAAATCCGCAGTGTAGTGTACAACCAATGTAAGTCTATGGGAGCCGCAGACTTGTTGTGCACATGCTGCGGAAAAAGCCGCACCGAAACCGCACCAAGAACTGCATCAAAACCGCACCAAAAACTGTATCAAAACCGCACCAAAACTGCGAAACTGCACCAGGTTTTGATGCAGTTTTTGGTGCAGTTTTGATGCAGTTTTTGGTGCAGTTTTGATGCTTTTTTTGGTGCGGTTTATGCGCGGTTTTAATGCCGTTTTTGGAAATAAGTAAATAAACGGAAAATGTACATGATTTGAATGGAAACATGCATGAAAAAACGGATTCCAAGGCCGGATTCATCATTTCACATCTCAGTTTCATACTTTTTTTGCCGGATCCGTCGCTGTGCGTTTTTTCGCCGGACAGAAAAAACGTTCCTCTGTATGTGTTTTCCATCCGGCGGAAACAGCTTTTTTGACGGATCCGGCAAAAAACGGATGAAACTCTATGAGAAAAAGATGGATCCGTCGGAAAAAAATGGATCCGTTTTTTTCAAAACTCGCCGGATTGTGCCTCACGGCAAAAACCTGATGTGTGAAAGCAGCCAAATATATGGATAGATACATCTATGTATCTATAGATATATCTATAGATAAATATATCTATAGATAGATATATCCATAGATATATAATAGAAAGGCCGATGTTTCTATAAGGCTACTTTCACACTTGCGTTTTTCGCAATCCGTCTTTTTGGGAAAAAAACGGATCCTGCAAATGTGCTCGCAGGATGCGTTTTTTACCCATAGACGTGTATTAGTGAGGGATCACGACAGATGGCCACACGTCGCGTCCATCGTGCAATGGATGCGTCGTGTTTTGGCGGACCGTTGGCACATCCGTCGCCATTTTCTACCGCGCATGCGCGGCCAAAACTCCGCCCCCTCCTCCCCGGACTTCAGAATGGGCAGCGGATGCATTGAAAAACTGCATCCGCTGCCCACGACGTACACAAATTTTACAACGTGCGTCGGTACGTCGGCCCAACGCATAGCGATGGACCCGTGCCGACGCAAGTGTGAAACAAGGCTTAATGAGCGTTTAATTTAATAAAAAACTGAAAAAAACGGCATGGGCTCCCGCGCAATTTTCTGCGCCAGAGGGGGAAAGCCGACGGCCGAGGCCAATATTTGTAGCCTGCTATGAATATCAGCCCGCAGCTGTCTGCGTAGCCTTTACTGGCTATTAAAATAGAGGGACCCCCCCAAAAAAAATGACGTGGGGTCCCCCTATATTTTATAGCCAGAAAGGCTATGCAGACAGCTGCGGGCTGATATTAATAGCCTAGAGAGGGGCCATGGATATTGGTCCCCCCTCCCCGGCTACAAATACCAGTCCGCAGCCACCTCAGAAATGGCGCATCTGTAAGTCTACGTTCACATTAGCATTCGGCGCCGCAGCGTCGCCGCATGCGTCATGCGCCCCTATATTTAACATGTGGGCGCATGGACATGCATTGTGCTGCGTTTTGCGACGCATGGGTTTTTTTGGCCGCAAGCGTTGGGCGCAGAGGACGCAGCAAGTTGCATTTTTTTTGCGTCCAACTTTCGGCCAAAAAGGACGCATGCATCGCAAAACGCAGCGTTTTAGCGTGCGTTTTGTTGCGTTTTTGTTTGCGTTGTGCATTGCGTCTCCGACGCTGCGGCGCACAACGCAAATGTGAACGTAGCCTTAGATGCGCCAATTCCGGCACTGAGGCTGGTTTCACACTTGCGTTTTTGGACGCTGCGTTTTAGCGCTAAAAAACGCATGCGTTTTTTCCCTATACTTAACATTAAAAACGCATGCGTTGTTTCGCATGCGTTTTGACGCGTTTTCGGCAACGCATGCGTTTTGGAACGCGCGCGTTTGTTTGCGTTAAAAACGCATGCGTTTTTATAGAAAAAAAAACAGAAAAAACACTGAAAAACCACCCACCACCATCAGGGTGATAAAGGGATCCAAACCCTAACCCTACCCCTAACCTCACCCCTAACCGTTTAATGAACATTTTATGACATAGTGCCATGATATTTCAGTGCCACGTATATAAGTGCCACGTATGCAAGTGCCACGTGCCACATATTTAAGTGCCACGTATGTAAGTGCCACGTGCCACGTATGTAAGTGCCACGTATGTAAGTGCCACGTATGTAAGTGCCACGTGCCACGTATATAAGTGCCACGTATGTAAGTGCCACGTGCCACGTATATAAGTGCCACGTATGTAAGTGCCACGTATGTAAGTGCCACGTATGTAAGTGCCACATATGTAAGTGCCACGTATGTAAGTGCCACGTGCCACGTATGTAAGTGCCACGTATGTAAGTGTCACGTATGTAAGTGCCACGTATATAAGTGCCACGTATGCAAGTGCCACGTGCCACCTATGTAAGTGCCACGTATGTAAGTGCCACGTGCCACGTATATAAGTGCCACATATGTAAGTGCCACGTGCCACGTATTTAAGTGCCACGTATGTAAGTGCCACATATGTAAGTGCCACGTATGTACGTGCCACGTATGTAACTGCCACGTATGTAAGTGTCACGTATGTAAGTGCCACGTATATAAGTGCCACGTATGCAAGTGCCACGTGCCACGTATTTCAGTGCCACGTATTTCTGTCACGTTTAGGGTTAGGGTTAGGCCCTAACCCTACCCCTAGCTATTTCTATTTATAGTGGGTTTTCTTGTGGATTTTGATGATTGGCAGCTGTCACACACTTCTCAGCATGCGTTTTAAAAACGCAAATGCATGAAAAAACGCATGTAAACGCGGCAAAACGCCGCGTTTTTTTCTACATGCAAAAACGCATGCGTCTAAAAAACGCAGCGTTTTACCACGTTTACATGCGTTTTTTCACACATGCGGTTTTTTAAAAAACGCATGCAGATAAAAACGCAAGTGTGAAACCAGCCTAAGCCCCTCTCTTCCCACTCCCGTGTAGCGGTGGGACATGGGGTAATAAGGGGTTAATGTCACCTTGCTATTGTAAGGTGACATTAAGCCGGGTTAATAACGGAGAGGCGTCAATAAGACGCCTATCCATTATTAATCCAATATTAATAAAGGGTTAATAAAACACACACACATTTGGAAAAAGTATTTTAATATTCTTCATTTCACCATACTTACCATACTTCAGCCCCTGCAAAAAACGTAACATAATAAACCGTATACTACCTGTCCGCCGTAGTCCAAATAATAACGAGTGTCCCACGACGACCTCCCCTATAGAACAGTGACATCGGGTGATGTCACTGCTCTATAGGACCCTCAGTGACACACTGACAGGAGGCAATGGCTCCTGCACTGCATCACTGAGGTTACTATAGTTCACTGGTCTCACTTTATGGCAAAAAGCTGCGTGGGAACTTTCTCATACAGCATGCCATAAAGTGAGACTAGGGACTATTTTCTCACAGGGGCGTAGGAATACATTGTGGGGAATACATTGTGGAAGGATACCTTCCTCCCCTCATTGTCTTCCTGGAGCCCCTGGAGAGTGGTTGCATCAGCAGATGCTCCTGTTCTCCACGGGAGATCGTCGTGGGACACTCGTTTTAATTGGATTTCTGCGGATCAGGGAGTATATTGGTTGTTTATTATTTTAATATTTTTTATGACACTGGCTTCGGGGAACAAAGTGACAAGTGATGGTGAGTATGTAATCTATGTTATATGTACTGTATGTCTGTACTGTATGTATGTGCTGTATGCGCATGCCGTCACATGCCGCATGTCGTCGCATGCCGCATGTCGTCGCATGGCGCATGTCGTCGCATGCAGTCGCGTGGCGCATGCCGTCGCGTGGCGCATGCCGTCGCGTGGCGCATGTCGTCGCATGCCGTCACATGGCGCATGTCGTCGCATGCCGTCGCATGGCGCATGCCGTCGCGTGGCGCATGCCGTCGCATGGCGCATGTCGTCGCATGCCGTCGCATGGCGCATGCCGTCGCATGGCGCATGTCGTCGCATGGTGCATGCCGTCGCGTGGCGCATGTCGTCACATGGCACATGCAGTCGCATGGCGCATGTCGTCGCATGCCGTCGCGTGGTGCATGTCATCGCGTGGCGCATGCCGTCGCGTGGGGCATGTCGTCGCGTGGCGCATGCAGTCGCATGGCGCATGCAGTCGCATGGCGCATGTTGTCGCATGCCGTCGCATGGCGCATGTCGTCGCGTGGCGCATGTCGTCGCATGGCGCATGTCGTCGCATGGCGCATGTTCTGTATGTGTGTATGTACTGTATATGTGTGTTTTTTGTTTTGTTTTGTTTTTTTTTACATTCAACACATTAGCCGGATGATGGGACTACTACTGTCCCATCATTGGCTAATGTGTCACTGACTGTCACTGTAGCAGGCAGAGCACGATGGGACTTGTAGTCCCATCGGACGATGCCTGCACAGAGACACCGGGGCTCTGCATGCCGGTGCCGGTATGTGCGGGCGGCGCCGGTACGTGCGGGCCGTGGCTCTGCGTGCCAGCATGTGATGGCCGGCGCCGCCCGCACATACCGGCACCGGCACGCAGAGCTACGCACATCACATCGAGGATTCCCTGCCTAGCCCTGCCCCCAGTACATGCACAGCCCCGCAGGCAGCGGGGCCGGGGCTCTGCATGCCGGCGCCGGCAGGGCCGGTTTTAGGCAAAGTGGGGCCCTAGGCAAAGTTTAAAATGGGGCCCCAAATGCTAACATATTGCACGTCACACAGAAGCATTTCGGTTGTATTTACCTGCGCTGATCTCAGGCCGCTAAACGAGTGTGATCGACAATACTGAAGTCGTTGGATGCTTGTTTCCAGGCCTCTTTCCACCATCTGAGAAAGAATGATGGGACAGAACCATCACTAATAGATCACTAACAGATCACCATACAGTATCATGTTATCAGCAGCACATCTACAGTTTACATAGGGTGATGTGCTGCTGAGAACAATGATTTTTATTCCGGCATAAACAATCCAATCACCCAATGAATATGCAGCATTTTGCTTGTTTAGTATAATACACCCCATAGTCCTCCATATATTATAATGTGCACCACAGTCCTCCATATTGTAAAATGCACACGCCATAGTCCTCCATATAGTATACAGCAGAGCCCCCAGTGGTATACAGCAGAGCCCCCAGTGGTATACAGCAAAGCCCACAGGGGTATACAGCAGAGCCCCCAGGGGTATACAGCAGAGCCCCCAGGGGTATACAGCAGAGCCCCCAGGGGTATACAGCACAGCCCCCAGTAGTATACAGCACAGCCCCCAGTAATATACAGCAGAGCCCCCAGGGGTATACAGCAGAGCCCCCAGTAGTATACAGCACAGCCCCCAGTAGTATACAGCACAGCCCCCAGTAATATACAGCAGAGCCCCCAGTAATATACAGCAGAGCCCCCAGGGGTATACAGCAGAGCCCCCAGGGGTATACAGCAGAGCCCCCAGGGGTATACAGCACAGCCCCCAGTGGTATACAGCAGAGCCCCCAGGGGTATACAGCAGAGCCCCCAGGGGTATACAGCACAGCCCCCAGTGGTATACAGCAGAGCCCCCAGTAGTATACAGCACAGCCCCCAGTGGTGTACAGCAGTGCCCCCAGGGGTATACAGCAGAGCCCCCAGTAGTATACAGCACAGCCCCCAGTGGTGTACAGCAGTGCCCCCAGGGGTATACAGCAGAGCCCCCAGTAGTATACAGCACAGCCCCCAGTGGTGTACAGCAGTGCCCCCAGGGGTATACAGCAGAGCCCCCAGTAGTATACAGCACAGCCCCCAGTGGTGTACAGCAGTGCCCCCAGGGGTATACAGCAGAGCCCCCAGTAGTATACAGCACAGCCCCCAGTGGTGTACAGCAGTGCCCCCAGGGGTATACAGCAGAGCCCCCAGTAGTATACAGCACAGCCCCCAGTGGTGTACAGCAGTGCCCCCAGGGGTATACAGCAGAGCCCCCAGTAGTATACAGCACATCCCCCAGTGGTGTACAGCAGTGCCCCCAGGGGTATACAGCAGAGCCCCCAGTAGTATACAGCACAGCCCCCAGTGGTGTACAGCAGTGCCCCCAGGGGTATACAGCAGAGCCCCCAGTAGTATACAGCACATCCCCCAGTGGTGTACAGCAGTGCCCCCAGGGGTATACAGCAGAGCCCCCAGTAGTATACAGCACATCCCCCAGTGGTGTACAGCAGTGCCCCCAGGGGTATACAGCAGAGCCCCCAGTAGTATACAGCACATCCCCCAGTGGTGTACAGCAGTGCCCCCAGGGGTATACAGCAGAGCCCCCAGTAGTATACAGCACAGCCCCCAGTGGTGTACACCACAGCTCACATCCCCCCCCTCTCCTCTCCTCTCCTCTCCTCTCCTCTCCCCGTCCAGTAAAAAGAAAAAAAAAAAACACAAGCTCCTCACCTCTCCACACGTGCCCGCGCTGCTCCTGTGTCGGCGGCTGCAGCTGCTCTGCCTGGGACACAGTGAGTGCGCGCGCACCCGCTGTGTCAGAGGCAGAGCGGGGAATGATGGGAGAGGGGGCGTCAGGTGACGCTCTCTCCTCCATCATTGCTTTGAACTGTACCGGCAGACGCCGGTACAGTTCAATGCGGCGGGGGAGTCAGCGCTGGCGGCAGGCGGGCCCCCTGCCTCACAGGGGCCCGGGGCCCCATAGCGGCTGCGTGATTTGCCGCTAGCTGGGGGCCCCTGGGGGAGTGGGGGCCCCAGGCAGCTGCCTGGTCTGCCTGCCCCTAACGCCGGCCCTGGGCGCCGGTATGTGCGGGTCGGGGCTCTGCGTGCCGGTATGTGCGGGCTGGCGCTGCCCGCACATACCGGCGCCGGCCCGCACATACCGGAGCCGGCACGCAGAGCCCCGCACATCACATCGTGTATTCCTTGCCTAGCCCCGCCCCCAGCAAGTCCCGCCCGCCCTAGCACAGCCCCGCAGGCAGCCCACAGCCCCGCCCACAGCCCAGTCACTCTTGAGTGACTGCTGACTGTGCGGCTGGGACACGCCTGCTGCTGACGTCACATCAATTTCCAGAGCCTGGAAATTGACGTGACGTCGGCGGAAATAAGCGGTGGCTGCAGCCTGGGGGTCACGTGACCCGGACTCAGCCGCTGCTACAGCGCCACTCACAGGCAAAAACGGCAACAAAAGGTATTTGCACAATTCATCAGGGGCCCCGGGGGGATACATTGGGGGGTTAATTGAAAGTAGTGGACAACCCCTTTAAGCATACTTGCATCAACCTGGTAGGCTACCGTTAGCCCATTCAAGGAAGAAATATACCCACTCAGCGCAACATATTCATAAAGAGAAACAAGAGTTCTTTTGGGTATGCGAAGATAAAAGACAAAAGTTTATTGAAAATTCACATTACATATAAATACCAATAATATAAAAAGAAAGAGAGACCCAGTAAAGTGACACATGCGCAAACAGGATAACAGGGCAACCAGAAGCCTCCAGCAACTTAAGCCCCTTTGTGCCTAGTAGTCTAATCAAATGTAAAGTGCACGTGCAACAGAGTATGGCACAGATAGGCTGGCACAGCCCATATACATGCAGTTTGCCCCAACAGGGAAAAGAGTATGCAGTAAGTAAAGTAACAAGTCAATATCGTATGGGACCAGCCAGCACTTACCACGGGCAGAAGTTGGAGGAATTCCGGGGCCGGGTGTAAAGAGAGCCCCCCGGCGCGCGTTTCGCATCCACAACAGACCGCTTTCTCAAGGGAGGTAAGAAAATCAGTGCAGAAGGACCTTTTGAGGTCAAAAGGTTGATCACATGTCTCGCTGGGGCCAATCACGAGTGGTCGGGACCGGCGCATGCGCGCCGCGCACCACAGGTCCTGGAAGTGCTAGGGGAGCGTCATGCATAACTGCGCACGCGTGGGGAGAAAAAGCAGCCCCAGGCATGCGAGGAAGGCATAAAGATGCGCCGCCGCACCACAGGAATCCCGGGCAGCAGAGCGCATGGGCACAACCACTCAGGGCCGAGCACAGGGCACAAGCAACATTATAATGAACAGAAGGTAAAAAGGGAGAAAACAAAATATAGATGCCTAAAAGGTGACTATAGGCATATATGCGGAAAGATAGGGATCGACAATCAGATTCATCAGAAGTCATAAATCACATCATCATAAAGTATAAGTCGATCTGGAATTCTTTCTCCATCAGTGTCCGCATATGATTCTCCCAGACATCTTCAAGCCCATCAGAGTAATATCCCAGATAGCCTGGGTCAATGACCCTGTCACATTGTCAAGTCAATTCAAATGGTAAAGAGAATAGCCCCCGCTGTTTGGTCCTGCTGCAAAGATTATAAATAAACCAAAATTACAAAACATATAAAAACACAGTTAAAAACTATATAAAACAGAACACCCTAAGCGAAAGTCCACAGGACTATGACAGGAGCACAAGAACATAAGGACAATCAAGGTCCCAAAAAGGAGGAAAAGGACAGAGATTCATTCAAACCCTTAGGGGTCAACGTATCTAGTAACGTAATCCATTTTGTCTCAACTTGCGCCAACATTCTCTTATAATCCCCCCCCTCTAATGCCAAGATGAATTGCGTCTATCCCCCTCACCTTAAATGAAGACGGCTCACAGTTATGGTACTGCCTAAAATGGCGGGGGATGGTTTTGAGGAGGGTGATATCGGTCGCTGTCTTGGCCGCACAAATGTCCCGCACATGCTCCCGTACTCTGACTCTAAGTTCTCTTGATGTGAGTCCTACGTAGATTTTATGACACCCACATGTAGCATAGTAGATCACGTTTGTACTGCTACAGGAAATCCGATGCCTTATATCAAAGGTTTTTTTACCATCGGATGAGTCAAAGGTGGAGCAGCGCAGGACATTTGAGCAGGCAAGACAGCGACCACATGGTATACATCCTAAAGTTGGGCCTCTGGTACAGAATGGATGCTTCATAGTAGGCACATAGTGACTGCTAACAAGAAGATCCTTTAGATTTTTGGATCTCCGTGCAGTCATCAAAGGGAAATCACCCAAAGCTTCTCCCAGGGAGGGTTCAACGCTCAGGATAGACCAATGCTTAGATAGGATCTGCCGCATGTCCTCCCACTCATGGTTGAACGTCGATATGAACCGAATCGGTCCATTGTCGGTGGTAGATGGTCGAGCTCTGGTACCTCTGAGGAGGTTGCCACGTGGAGTCGCCCGTGCTCTCCGGTATCCTTGCTTGATGCACCGGTTTGAATAGCCCCGTGCAGCAAACCTAGATTTAAGATCGGAGGCCTGCATTTCAAATTTTGCATCTGATGAACAGATCCGCCTCATCCGGAGGAACTGTCCGACCGGGACGGCCCGTATCGTAGAGGAAATGTGAGCTGAGGACGCATGAATCAAAGAATTCACAGATGTGGGTTTCCGGTATACATCTGTCTGTATGGACCTATCAGAGTCCACTTCGAAGCTAACATCTAGAAAGTTGACTCTTTTGAGATCATAACTGTAAGTCAAAAAAATATTCAGAGAATTTTTATTCAGCGTCCCCATAAACTCCCCCAGCTGCTGCACCGTCCCATCCCACAAGAAAAAGACATCGTCTATATATCTATGCCAGCACAGCACATGGGAGGCGGCCCGTGGGCCCTCGTCGCCAAAGATAGATCTCTCCCAGGCACCCAAGAAGAGATTGGCATACGAGGGCGCACAGGCCGCGCCCATGGCTGGGCCGCGCCTCTGTAGATAAAAATGATCTTTGTAGACAAAGAAATTGTGGGTAAGGACATAGTGCAGCAGCTCGAGAATAAATTCACATAACGGGCCGTCACGGTTGGAGGCCTCCAGAAAAAGGCGGACCGCATCGATGCCGTGTTGATGGTTAATGCAGGTGTACAGGCTCTCCACGTTGGCCGTTACCATCAGAGTATTATGATCCACAAGAATGCCGTCGACCCTTGCCAGGGCGTCCGTTGTGTCATGTACATATGACGGTAGTGTTTCCACTAGGGGTTTAAGGTAAAAATCAATAAATTGGCAGGTCGGATTGCAGAGACCCCCAATACCAGACACAATAGGACGTCCAGGGGGGTCGAGGGCATTCTTGTGGATCTTAGGAAGTAGATAGAATGTTGGGATTTTAGGAAATTTCACCGTAAGACCCTCTAATACCTGTTTAGTAATAATGTCTCTATCCAGAGCTCGTACCAAAATACCTTGTAGGTCGAGAGAGAAAGTAGCCAGAGGATTGTAAGATAATCTGGAATATGTATCGGAGTTCCTCAGCTGTCTGAGGGCCTCACGCTCATATTTGTCCCGTGGCCAGATCACAATGTTCCCCCCCTTGTCTGCTGGTTTAAAGACAATATCTGGTAAAGATTGTAATTGAGATAAAGCTACACGTTCCTTGTGGGTCAAATTATCATGGCGTCTCCTTGTTGAGAGTTTTTTGAAGTCCTCACCAACACATTTGGTGAAGACTTCAATCGCCGGACTCAAAGACAAGGGGGGAACTTAGTAGATCTGGGCAAGGAAGAGGTGGGAAATCTATTGGTCTGTGAACCAACCTGCTCATTCAGAAGGTCCTCCAAGTTCTGGAGAGTCTCTCTCTCGACCTCACTCATTTGTTCACACTCCGGCAACCAGGGGGGTGGTTCTATCTAGTAGGCCACTCCTCACACTCTGGTAAAACTGGGGGTTGGACAGGAAGACAGGAAGAGAAGTAACTGGGAAGAGTGTTGTGAATTTGCTTTTTGCTCCCTCTAGTGGTTACTAGTTTTTTGACTCTGGTTTTTCTGTCATTCCTTTTATCCGCACCTGGGTCGTTAGTTAGGGGTGTTGCTATATAAGCTCCCTGGACCTTCAGTTCAATGCCTGGCAACGTAGTTATCAGAGCTAGTCTGCTGTGCTCTTGTCTACTGATCCTGGTTCCAGTTATATCAGCTAAGTCTGCCTTTTGCTTTTTGCTATTTGTTTTAGTTTTGTAATTTTGTCCAGCTTGTTCCAAATCTATATCCTGACCTTTGCTGGAAGCTCTAGGGGACTGGTGTTCTCCCCCCGGACCGTTAGACGGTTCGGGGGTTCTTGAATTTCCAGTGTGGATTTTGATAGGGTTTTTGTTGACCATATAAGTTGCCTTTCTTTATTCTGCTATCGGTGGGCGGGCCTCTCTGTGCTGGGCCTGGTTCATTTCTGTGTTTGTCGTTTCCTCTTGCCTCACCGTCATTATTTGTGGGGGGCTTCTATCCAGCTTTGGGGTCCCCTTCTCTGGAGGCAAGAAAGGTCTTTGTTTTCCTCTACTAGGGGTAGCTAGATTCTCCGGCTGGCGCGTGTCATCTAGAATCAACGTAGGAATGATCCCCGGCTACTTCTAGTGTTGGCGTTAGGAGTAGATATATGGTCAACCCAGTTACCACTGCCCTATGAGCTGGATTTTTGTATTCTGCAGACTTCCACGTTCCTCTGAGACCCTCGCCATTGGGGTCATAACAGTTTGCCAGGCCAGTATTAAATGTTTAATGCATCGCAGAAGAGGGATTATAAGAAAGAAGATTCTGAGTTTTTTTTTTCTTCTTCCCCTTTACCTCAGAGTGGCTATGCTTGCTGCAGACATGAATGTCCAGACCTTGATTACAAGTGTGGACCAGCTGGCTACTCGTGTGCAGGGCATACAAGACTATGTTATCAGAAATCCTAGGTCAGAACCTAAAATACCGATTCCTGAACTGTTTTCCGGAGACAGGTTTAAGTTTAGGAATTTCGTGAATAATTGTAAATTGTTTTTGTCCCTGAGACCCTGTTCATCTGGAGATTCTGCTCAGCAAGTAAAAATTGTTATTTCGTTCTTACGGGGCGACCCTCAGGATTGGGCTTTTTCGCTGGCGCCAGGAGATCCGGCATTGGCTGATCTTTATGCGTTTTTTCTGGCGCTCGGTTTACTTTATGAGGAACCCAATCTTGAGATTCAGGCAGAAAAGGCCTTGCTGGCTATGTCTCAGGGGCAGGACGAGGCTGAAGTGTATTGCCAAAAATTTCGGAAATGGTCCGTGCTGACACATTGGAATGAGTGTGCACTGGCCGCTAATTTTAGAAATGGCCTTTCTGAAGCCATTAAGAATGTTATGGTGGGTTTTCCCATTCCCACAGGTCTGAATGATACTATGGCACTGGCTATTCAAATTGACCGGCGGTTGCGGGAGCGCAAAACCGCAAATTCCCTCATGGTGTTGTCTGAACAGACACCTAATTCGGTGCAATGTGATAGAAAAACCGCAAATTCCCTCATGGTGTTGTCTGAACAGACACCTGATTTAATGCAATGTGATAGAATCCTGACTAGAAATGAGCGGAAAATTCATAGACGCCGGAATGGCTTGTGCTACTACTGTGGTGATTCTACACATGTTATCTCAGCATGCTCTAAACGTATAGCTAAGGTTGTTAGTCCTGTCACCGTTGGTAATTTGCAACCTAAATTTATTATGTCTGTAACTTTGATTTGCTCACTGTCATCTTATCCTGTCATGGCGTTTGTAGATTCAGGTGCTGCCCTGAGTCTCATGGATCTCTCATTTGCTAAGCGCTGTGGTTTTACTCTTGAACCATTAGAAAATCCTATTCCTCTTAGGGGTATTGATGCTACACCATTGGCAGCAAATAAACCGCAGTATTGGACACAGGTTACCATGTGCATGACTCCTGAACACCGCGAGGTGATACGTTTCCTGGTTTTACATAAGATGCATGATTTGGTTGTTTTAGGGCTGCCATGGTTACAGACCCATAATCCAGTCCTGGACTGGAAGGCTATGTCAGTCTCAAGTTGGGGCTGTCGTGGTATTCATGGGGATTCCCTGCCTGTGTCTATTGCTTCTTCTACGCCTTCGGAAGTTCCGGAGTATTTGTCTGATTATCAGGATGTCTTCAGTGAGTCTGAGTCCAGTGCACTGCCTCCTCATAGGGACTGTGACTGTGCTATAGATTTGATCCCAGGCAGTAAATTTCCTAAGGGAAGACTGTTTAATCTGTCGGTACCTGAACATACCGCTATGCGTTCATATATCAAGGAGTCTCTGGAGAAAGGACATATTCGTCCGTCTTCTTCCCCTCTTGGTGCGGGATTCTTTTTTGTGGCAAAAAAGGACGGATCTTTGAGACCTTGTATTGATTATCGGCTTTTAAATAAGATCACTGTCAAATTTCAGTATCCTTTACCGCTGTTGTCTGACTTGTTTGCCCGGATTAAGGGTGCCAAGTGGTTCACCAAGATAGACCTTCGTGGTGCGTACAACCTTGTGCGCATTAAGCAAGGTGATGAATGGAAAACCGCATTCAATACGCCCGAAGGTCATTTTGAGTACTTGGTGATGCCTTTTGGGCTCTCCAATGCGCCTTCAGTTTTTCAGTCCTTTATGCATGACATTTTCCGGAAGTATCTGGATAAATTTTTGATTGTTTATCTGGATGATATTTTGGTTTTTTCTGATAATTGGGATTCGCATGTGGAGCAGGTCAGGTTGGTCTTTAAAATTTTGCGTGAAAATTCTTTGTTTGTCAAGGGCTCAAAGTGTCTCTTTGGTGTACAGAAGGGTTTTTCCCCTTCTGCTGTGGAGATGGACCCAGTCAAGGTCCGAGCTATTCTTGATTGGACTCAGCCCTCGTCAGTTAAGAGTCTTCAGAAGTTCTTGGGCTTCGCTAACTTCTACCGTCGTTTTATCGCTAATTTTTCTAGCATTGTGAAACCTTTGACGGATATGACCAAGAAGGGCTCTGATGTAGCTAACTGGGCTCCTGCTGCCGTGGAGGCTTTCCAGGAGTTGAAACGCCGGTTTACTTCGGCGCCTGTTTTGTGCCAGCCTGACGTCTCACTTCCCTTTCAGGTTGAGGTGGATGCTTCGGAGATTGGGGCAGGGGCCGTTTTGTCGCAGAGAGGCCCTGGTTGCTCTGTTATGAAACCTTGTGCCTTTTTCTCTAGGAAGTTTTCGCCTGCCGAGCGAAATTATGATGTGGGCAATCGGGAGTTGTTGGCCATGAAATGGGCATTTGAGGAGTGGCGTCATTGGCTCGAGGGTGCTAAGCATCGTGTGGTGGTCTTGACTGATCACAAAAATCTGATGTATCTCGAGTCTGCTAAACGCCTTAATCCGAGACAGGCCCGCTGGTCATTGTTTTTCTCCCGCTTTGATTTTGTTGTCTCGTATTTACCAGGTTCAAAGAATGTGAAGGCCGATGCTCTTTCTAGGAGCTTTGTGCCTGATGCTCCTGAAGTCGCTGATCCTGTTGGTATTCTTAAAGATGGAGTTATCTTGTCAGCTATTTCTCCGGATCTGCGACGTGTGTTGCAGAGATTTCAGGCTGATAGGCCTGAGTCTTGTCCACCTGACAGACTGTTTGTCCCGGATAAGTGGACCAGCAGAGTCATTTCCGAGGTTCATTCCTCGGTGTTGGCAGGTCACCCGGGAATTTTTGGCACCAGAGATCTGGTGGCCAGGTCCTTTTGGTGGCCTTCCTTGTCAAGGGATGTGCGGTCATTTGTGCAGTCCTGTGGGACTTGTGCTCGAGCTAAGCCTTGCTGTTCTCATGCCAGCGGTTTGCTCTTGCCCTTGCCTGTCCCGAAGAGACCTTGGACACATATCTCCATGGATTTCATTTCTGATCTTCCGCTATCTCAGGGCATGTCCGTTATCTGGGTGATATGTGATCGCTTCTCCAAGATGGTCCATTTGGTTCCTTTGCCTAAGCTGCCTTCCTCTTCCGATCTGGTTCCTGTGTTTTTCCAGAACGTGGTTCGTTTGCACGGCATCCCTGAGAATATTGTGTCAGACAGAGGATCCCAGTTCGTTTCCAGGTTCTGGCGATCCTTTTGTAGTAGGATGGGCATTGATTTGTCGTTTTCGTCTGCTTTCCATCCTCAGACTAATGGTCAGACAGAGCGAACCAATCAGACCTTGGAGGCTTATTTGAGGTGTTTTGTCTCTGCTGATCAGGACGATTGGGTGACATTCTTGCCGTTGGCTGAGTTTGCCCTTAATAATCGGGCTAGTTCCGCCACCTTGGTTTCGCCTTTTTTCTGCAACTCTGGTTTCCATCCTCGCTTTTCTTCGGGTCATGTGGAGCCTTCTGACTGTCCTGGGGTGGATTCTGTGGTGGATAGGTTGCAGCAGATCTGGAATCATGTGGTGGACAACTTGAAGTTGTCACAGGAGAAGGCTCAGCGCTTTGCCAACCGCCGCCGCGGTGTGGGTCCCCGACTACGCGTTGGGGATTTGGTATGGCTTTCTTCCCGCTTTGTTCCTATGAAGGTCTCCTCTCCCAAATTTAAACCTCGTTTTATTGGGCCTTACAAGATATTGGAAATCCTTAATCCTGTATCTTTTCATCTGGATCTTCCTGTGTCGTTTGCTATTCACAATGTATTTCATAGGTCCTTGTTGAGGCGGTACATTGTGCCTGTAGTTCCTTCTGCTGAGCCTCCTGCTCCGGTGTTGGTTGAGGGCGAGTTGGAGTACGTGGTGGAGAAGATCTTGGATTCTCGCCTCTCCAGGCGGAGGCTTCAGTACCTGGTCAAGTGGAAGGGCTATGGTCAGGAGGATAATTCCTGGGTGGTCGCCTCTGATGTTCATGCGGCCGATTTAGTTCGTGCCTTTCATGCCGCTCATCCTGATCGCCCTGGTGGTCGTGGTGAGGGTTCGGTGACCCCTCACTAAGGGGGGGTACTGTTGTGAATTTGCTTTTTGCTCCCTCTAGTGGTTACTAGTTTTTTGACTCTGGTTTTTCTGTCATTCCTTTTATCCGCACCTGGGTCGTTAGTTAGGGGTGTTGCTATATAAGCTCCCTGGACCTTCAGTTCAATGCCTGGCAACGTAGTTATCAGAGCTAGTCTGCTGTGCTCTTGTCTACTGATCCTGGTTCCAGTTATATCAGCTAAGTCTGCCTTTTGCTTTTTGCTATTTGTTTTGGTTTTGTAATTTTGTCCAGCTTGTTCCAAATCTATATCCTGACCTTTGCTGGAAGCTCTAGGGGACTGGTGTTCTCCCCCCGGACCGTTAGACGGTTCGGGGGTTCTTGAATTTCCAGTGTGGATTTTGATAGGGTTTTTGTTGACCATGTAAGTTGCCTTTCTTTATTCTGCTATCGGTGGGCGGGCCTCTCTGTGCTGGGCCTGGTTCATTTCTGTGTTTGTCGTTTCCTCTTGCCTCACCGTCATTATTTGTGGGGGGCTTCTATCCAGCTTTGGGGTCCCCTTCTCTGGAGGCAAGAAAGGTCTTTGTTTTCCTCTACTAGGGGTAGCTAGATTCTCCGGCTGGCGCGTGTCATCTAGAATCAACGTAGGAATGATCCCCGGCTACTTCTAGTGTTGGCGTTAGGAGTAGATATATGGTCAACCCAGTTACCACTGCCCTATGAGCTGGATTTTTGTATTCTGCAGACTTCCACGTTCCTCTGAGACCCTCGCCATTGGGGTCATAACAGAAGAGCTAGAGAGAGGACCTGTCAGGGATGGGATCCTGGCAGACTCCTAAGAGAACAACGCAACAATTGAGCAACGGGAATACAGCAAAGAGGCAATAGGACCAGAAGGAGTCATGCTGTAAGATCGAGGCAACATCCTTCTGAGGCACAAACAGTCGGTGGCCGGAACGCCGAGAAAGTAAGAGACTTTAAGCATTACTTCAAACCATGGCAGGACAGCCAATTATAGGTTGGCTGTCTCACTTAAACACCTAAGCAGACAACGGAG
This sequence comes from Ranitomeya variabilis, assembly GCF_051348905.1. Lineage (NCBI taxonomy): Eukaryota > Metazoa > Chordata > Amphibia > Anura > Dendrobatidae > Ranitomeya > Ranitomeya variabilis. The sequence continues at coordinate 147,951,363 of NC_135239.1, read as the reverse complement.
GCTGCTGTGGGAGAGGGGCGACTCTAGAGTCCCGGAAGAACTCCAGGCCTTCCCCGTCATACGGGTGCGTCCTAGCCATATCACCTGGGGGACGGAGAGAGAACGAACGTCAGAGGCAGACAGAATCAGTTGTGAGGACTATCCCGGGGTGCTCAGCAGGGAAGGACTACAACACATAGGCGCTAGCAGGTAGACGCTGATTCTCACCTGTCAAGGGAACTCCTAATGTGCCTTTGGACCAACCGGTCTCAGACAGCCCTGTTAACAGTGCTCTGGATTGACTATCTCGAAGCCTTCAGTAAAGAGGTAAAGAGACTGCAACCTGGTGTCCTCGTTATTTACTGCGACCTGCACCGCACCACCACAACATCATCACCATCCTCCACCTTCATTGTACGCCCCTCAGCAGGGTCACGGACCGGGTCTAGCCACCGTGACAACCCCAGAACAGAGACTCAGAGGCCCGGTACCGGGTACCCCTCGGCCCTGCGGCAGTGGGGGTGCTACAATTTGAGTGAGACAGCCCGCCTATAACTGACTGTCCTGCCGTAGGTTTGAAGTAAGGCCTGGAGCTCAATACTTCCTCGGCGTTCCGGCCACCGGCTACGCGCCTCAGTAGGATGTTGCCTCGTCTTACAGCACGACTCCTACTGGTGTTTTTCCTTGTTGCGTTGATCTCGTTTCTCACTCAGCACAATAAACCTCGCTTCTTGTCCTTTCTTGGGGTACCGCCGCGATGAAGTGCAGACGCGGTCCCGTAATGTTCTCCCTGTTCGCTAGGCCTCTGTCAGGATCCCACCCCTGACAGGGACCCCCCTGAATCTTCCCCTGCAACACCCTCTGCCACAGGATGTTGCCTGGTTCCAACCCAGTCAGCTTCTCCCTAACTTCCTACCTAACCCCCAGTTTTACCAGATTGTGAGGAGTGGCCTAATACATAGCACCCTTAGCTCCCCCTGGAGGCCAGACTGTGAAGTGTATTGGTGTCTGTGATACCTGGTCAGGTGAACTCCTTCAGTGCCATCAGACGTACCATAGCCCCCCTTAGTGGCGGAGCATCAGTACTGCAATGACCAGGACTCTGGGGCGCTGCACTCCCCCCGGTTAAATCCAGTACTCCTGGACTGGGAAGAAAACAACAATACATGTCAGCAAAAAGTCATACAATTTTGAAATGCAATAACAATAAGCAAATTCGAACAGATCTTCCCTTTATGGGAGGTGAGGACACTTGAACGTTACAAACATGGTTAAATACTTTAAATAACATACTATAAATAACTTTTCTTACCCAACCGGGTATTTTACTAAGTGCAAAATTGTTGAACAATAATTCAACGTTGCCTTTAAGGACGTACACGCTAAATCCACTAAAGACCTTCTTATAAAACACTATAAGGCTAATCAACTTTTCTTCATTTTCCACCTTTACATCTGCAGGACCGCCTGTCTATCTGCCCCAGGCCTACTGCTTCTCATTCTGTTGCAGGACCGCCCCTTTCTGCCCGGGCCTACTGCCTTTCTGCTACTATACACAGTATAGAACTTATCTTCCTTCTCTCAGTTCAGGATCACCGAGCCATCTCTGTATGGCTCCTAGGAGGACTCACCGACTAACCCCATATGGGCTCACTTCCTATTCTCATTCTTCTAGCAACATCATTAAACATTTCTCACAATTAACTAGCTCACTACATATAACTTCTATATGTAAGCATTATCAGTACTTCTTCCTAAAGCATCATCATTCTTTAAGTGGTATCGATGAACGTTCCCTTTAAGAGGGGACCAAGTCTCTATGAGGTAGTGCAACTTCTCAAGCTGCAAGTCCGTATACAGCAAGGACTCCGGTGCTGTTTCCAGGAACAGTTTCTTTGCAAAGAGTCCTTTCTTTTGTAAAACCAGTAGAGGACACCTTTAAGAAGGTGTAAACTATTTACAATGAGTTTGTAATCATGCAGTGTTCATGATCCAGCAGTTCTTTTCAACAATGATGAACGAGGAACAAAAATAAAAGCAAAAGAAGGGATCCCGGGTAAACAAAGGGATCCCTTTAAGAGTGACCCTGATCGGGTTGTAGCAGCAAAACAGCAAAAAGACAAACAGTTAACTATTTACATGTGCAAAATATTAGGACATTTACTTGAACCACTCAGGAGGCAGAACCGGCGGAGGCAACCCCTTTGGATATTGCCCGCTACCTGGTACTGCGTAAGGGGGTTTGTTGTCCCATCTGGGGGTCTGCGTACACACTGTCTTCAGTTCTGGGGCAGCAGAGGCACCGACCACCTGGGAAGGCGCCTCCTTGGCCACGACGGTGGTTGAGGTGACAATGCTGCAGGTCGTGGTTTTGACAATGGTGCACGTTGGAGTGACCACGGTGGTCTTGGTGATGATCGTGGGCTGACCACAAGGGGGCACCTTCGCTACGGAGGACAGCTTCACCGGCACCTTAGTTGGGGGTGTCACGGGGTTTCGCTTCTTAAGGACATTCAGGGCGAACCACCCCTTTTCCCCAAAATGCCGGGTGTAAGTGACTTCGTCCCCGGGTAGAGATCTCGGTCTGGATGGCCTTCTCTGAGATGAGACTCCACATCCCACCAGTTGACGAAGACTTCGGCGTACAGGCCCGGCTCTTTTATAAAGCACCAGCCTCCGCGGAGCTTGAAGGCGACGACGGTGCCCTGCCTGCGCGGGGCCTGGTGAGCGGTGGGGTCCTTGCGGGCCCGGTCCTTGACCGCCAAGTCTTTTTGGTGGTGGGCCGCCAGCCCGGCCTGGTACGCCTTTTCATTCTCCTCCCATTGCTGTTCCAGCTGGGCCTGGTATTCCTCCCAGCTCAGGGCCTGCACCATCTCCCCTTCCTGTGTCTTCACCCCGGGGAACCCCATGAGGTTGGATCCTGGGTTCACCCAGCGGCACACTGTGCGCTCCGCATGGACCTCACACAGCAGGGCAGTTGGTGGAATCGGGGCTTTCAGGAAGTGTTCAATACCCGTTGCATCCTCCCATGGTAACAGGCGCTGGAGTCTATGGGTCCCAGGGAGAGGGGGTGCCGGGACGGGGCCTATCAACAGACCCTCAGCCAGTGGGACAGGGTCGGCAGACTCACCAGTCGATGCAGACCCCTCCTCCCTGGTCGGCTCCATTGGCGGTATTGTCGATGGGAGCGTCGGCTGGAGTTCCGGCAGCGACGCAGGGTCAGGCGTTGGAAGGTCCTCCACTGGAGCCTCCATCCGCAGCTGGAGGAGTTGTTCGATGAGGCCTTCCATTTCAATCTGCAGGAGGCCGGTACCAATCGCGGAGAGCTGACCACTGTGCTCGTCCGGGTGGCTGGGGGAGTCCTCGGCTCCGACCCCGCATTCCTAGTCTGAGCGACTGGTCATGGCATCTGTTGTGAATTCTGCTCTTGGGTTCCCTCCGGTGGTTGTTGATAGTAATGCAGTTGTCCCTGGGTTGCAATCCTAGGCAGGTGTCCCTGCTGATTGCAGCTCTGACTGGGATATTTAGGTGTGCAGGATTCAATAGCCCTTGCCAGTTGTCCATTGTTCCTGGAGGTTTTGCATCTCTGTCTGGTTCCTCCTGTCCTGCTGCCAAATCAGCTAAGATAAGTGTCTGGTTTTGTTTCTGCAGCACACATGCTGTGTGCTTACTAGTGTTGAGCATTCCGATACTGCAAGTATCGGGTATCGGCCGATACTTGCTGTATCGGAATTCCGATACCGAGATCCGATATTTTTGTGGTATCGGGTATCGGTATCGAAACAACATTAATGTAAAAATGTGTAAAAGAGAGAATTAAAATAAAAAATATTGCTATACTCACCTCTCCGACGCAGCCTGCACCTTACCGAGGGAAGCGGCAGCGTTCTTTGTTTAAAATTCGCGCTTTTCTTTCCTTTACGTGAGTCCCGGCTTGTGATTGGTCGCGTGCCGCCCATGTGACCGGGACGCAACCAATCACAGCAAGCCGTGACGTAATTTCAGGTCCTTCAGGATTTTAAAATTACGTTCCGGCGTTGTGATTGGTTGCGTCGCAGTCACATGGGCGACGCAACCAATCACAGCAAGCCGTGACGTAATTTCAGGTCCTTAAGGATTTTTAAAATTACGTCCCGGCTTTGTGATTGGTTGCTTCGCAGTCACATGGGAGACACAACCAATCACAAGCCGTGACGTCACGGGAGGCTGGACACGCGCGCATTTTAAAATGGGCGCGTGTCCAGCCTCCCGTGACGTCCCGGCTTGTGATTGGTTGCGCCGCGATCAACCAATCACAAGCCGGGAGGCTGGACACGCGCGCATTTTAAAATGGGCGCGTGTCCAGCCTCCCGTGACGTCCCGGCTTGTGATTGGTTGCGCCGCGATCAACCAATCACAAGCCGGGAGGCTGGACACACGCGCATTTTAAAATGCCGGAACGTAATTTTAAAATCCTGAAGGACCTGAAATTACGTCACGGCTTGCTGTGATTGGTTGCGTCCCGGTCACATGGGCGGCACGCGACCAATCACAAGCCGGGACTCACGTAAAGGAAAGAAAAGCGCGAATTTTAAACAAAGAACGCTGCCGCTTCCCTCGGTAAGGTGCAGGCTGCGTCGGAGAGGTGAGTATAGCAATATTTTTTATTATAATTCTTTCTTTTACACATTAATATGGTTCCCAGGGCCTGAAGGAGAGTTTCCTCTCCTTCAGACCCTGGGAACCATCAGGAATACCGTCCGATACATGAGTCCCATTGACTTGTATTGGTATCGGGTATCGGTATCGGATTGGATCCAATACTTTGCCGGTATCGGCCGATACTTTCTGATACCGATACTTTCAAGTATCGGACGGTATCGCTCAACACTAGTGCTTACAATTCAGTACTATTCAACTTCAGTACTGAAGTCCAGGCTGCGTCGGAGAGGTGAGTATAGCAATATTTTTTTATTTTAATTCTCTCTTTTACACATTTTTACATTAATGTTGTTTCGATACCGATACCCGATACCACAAAAGTATCGGATCTCGGTATCGGAATTCCGATACCCGCAAGTATCGGCCGATACCCGATACTTGCGGTATCGGAATGCTCAACACTAGTGAAGAGCCTTCAGAAATTTTTGGGCTTTGCTAATTTTTATCGCCGTTTCATTGCTAACTTCTCCAGTGTGGTTAAACCCTTGACCGATTTGACGAAGAAAGGCGCTGATGTGACGAATTGGTCCTCTGCGGCTGTCTCTGCCTTTCAGGAGCTTAAACGCCGATTTACTTCTGCCCCGGTGTTGCGTCAACCGGATGTTTCACTTCCGTTTCAGGTTGAGGTTGACGCTTCTGAGATTGGGGCAGGGGCCGTTTTGTCTCAGAGGGATCCTGTTGGTTCCTTGATGAAACCGTGTGCCTTCTTTTCCCGTAAGTTTTCACCCGCTGAACGCAATTATGATGTCGGCAATCGGGAGTTGTTGGCTATGAAGTGGGCATTTGAGGAGTGGCTACATTGGCTCGAGGGAGCTAACGACCGTTTTGTGGTCTTGACCGATCATAAAAATCTGATTTACCTCGAGTTTGCCAGGCGGCTGAATCCTAGACAGGCTCGATGGTCCTTGTTTTTTTACCGTTTTGATTTCGTGGTCTCGCATCTTTCGGGTTCTAAGAATATTAAGGCTGATGCCCTCTCTAGGAGTTTTTTGCCTGATTCTCTTGAGGTCCTTGAACCGGTCGGCATTCTGAAAGAAGGGGTGGTCCTTTCTGCCATTTCCCCTGATTTACGACTGGTTCTTCAGGAATTTCAGGGTGACAAACCTGACCGCTGTCCAGTGGGGAAACTGTTTGTTCCTGATAGATGGACTAGTAGAGTGATTTCTGAGGTTCATTGTTCTGTGTTGGCTGGCCATCCTGGTATTTTTGGTACCAGAGATTTGGTTGGTAGGTCCTTTTGGTGGCCTTCTTTGTCACGTGATGTGCGTTCTTTTGTGCAGTCCTGTGGGACTTGTGCGTGGGCCAAGCCTTGTTGTTCCCGTGCTAGTGGGTTGCTTTTGCCTTTGCCGGTCCCTGAGACGCCCTGGACGCATATTTCTATGGATTTTATTTCTGATCTTCCGCTTTCCCAGAAGATGTCTGTCATCTGGGTTGTTTGTGACCGGTTCTCTAAGATGGTCCATTTGGTGCCTTTGCCTAAATTGCCTTCCTCTTCTGATTTGGTTCCGTTGTTTTTTCAGCATGTGATTCGTTTGCATGGTGTTCCGGAGAATATTGTGTCCGACAGAGGTTCCCAGTTTGTTTCTCGGTTTTGGCGGGCCTTTTGTGCTAAGCTGGGCATTGATTTGTCTTTTTCTTCCGCATTCCATCCTCAGACAAATGGCCAGACCGAGCGAACTAATCAGACTTTAGAAACTTACCTGAGATGCTTTGTGTCTGCTGATCAGGATGATTGGGTGGCTTTCTTGCCATTGGCCGAGTTTGCCCTTAATAATCGGGCTAGTTCGGCTACCTTGGTTTAACCCTTCTTTTGTAATTTTGGTTTTCATCCTTGTTTTTCTTCGGGGCAGGTTGAGCCTTCTGACTGTCCTGGTGTGGATTCTGTGGTTGACAGGTTGCAGCAGATTTGGGCTCATGTGGTGGACAATTTGGTATTGTCTCAGGAGGAGGCTCAACGCTTTGCTAACCATCGTCGGTGTGTTGGTTCCCGGCTTCGGGTTGGGGATCTGGTCTGGTTGCCTTCCCGTCATGTTCCTATGAAGGTTTCTTCCCCTAAGTTTAAGCCTCGCTTTATTGGTCCTTATAGGATCTCTGAGATTATTAATCCGGTGTCTTTTCGATTGGCCCTTCCGGCTTCTTTTGCTATCCATAATGTCTTCCATAGATCTTTATTGCGGAAATATGTGGTGCTCGTTGTTCCCTCTGTTGATCCTCCGGCCCCTATGTTGGTTGATGGGGAGTTGGAGTATGTGGTTGAGAAGATTTTGGATTCTCGCTTTTCGAGGCGGAGGCTTCAGTACCTTGTCAAATGGAAGGGTTATGGCCAGGAGGATAATTCTTGGGTTTTTGCCTTTGATGTCCATGCTGCTGATTTGGTCTGTGCCTTTCATCTGGCTCGTCCTGATCGGCCTGGGGGCTCTGGTGAGGGTTCGGTGACCCCTCTTCAAGGGGGGGGTACTGTTGTGAATTCTGCTCTTGGGTTCCCTCTGGTGGTTGTTGATAGTAGTGTAGTTGTCCCTGGGTTGCAATCCTGGGCAGGTGTCCCTGCTGATTGCAGCTCTGACTGGGATATTTAGGTGTGCAGGATTCATTAGCCCTTGCCAGTTGTCCATTGTTCTTGGAGGTTTTGCATCTTTGTCTGGTTCCTCCTGCCCTGCTGCCAAATCAGCTAAGATAAGTGTCTGGTTTTGTTTCTGCAGCACACTCGCTGTGTGCTTTACAATTCAGTACTATTCAATGTTTTTTCTTGTCCAGTTTAGACTGTGTTTGGATATTTCAGTCAAGTTGGATTCTCAGGAGATGCAGATATACATTCCATGTCTTTAGTTAGATGGTGGAATTTTTGTATTATCTGCTGTGGATATTTTTAGGGTTTTAATACTGACCGCTTAGTATTCTGTCCTATCCTTTCCTATTTAGCTAGCGTGGCCTCTTTTGCTAAATCCTGATTTCTGCCTGCGTGTGTCTTTCCTCTAATACTCACAGTCAATATTTGTGGGGGGCTGCCTATCCTTTGGGGTTCTGCTCTGAGGCAAGATAGAATTCCCATTTCCATCTATAGGGGTATTTAGTCCTCTGGCTGTGTCGAGGTTTCTAGGATGTGTTAGGTACACCCCACGGCTACTTCTGGTTGAGGTGACAGTTTAGGGTTTGCGGTCAGTACAGGTTCCACCTACTCCTGAGAAAGTCTCATGCAGCTCCAAGGTCACCGGATCATAACAGTCCCCACAACTGTTGTGTCTGTTTCTGAAGTTCCCTCACAACTCGATTATGATGTTCTGCTTCGTCCCCCAGATGATATGGCTAGGACGCACCCGTATGACGGGTAGGCTCGGAGCTCTTCCGAGACCCTAGTGTCGCCCCTCTCCAGTTGTTGCCCACTATGTCTTCTTAGGTGATTTGAGTGAGACAGCCCGCCTATAACTGACTGTCCTGCCGTAGGTTTGAAGTAAGGCCTGGAGCTCAATACTTCCTCGGCGTTCCGGCCACCGGCTACGCGCCTCAGTAGGATGTTGCCTCGTCTTACAGCACGACTCCTACTGGTGTTTCTCCTAGTTGCGTTGATCTCGTTTCTCACTCAGCACAATAAACCTCGCTTCTTGTCCTTTCTTGGGGTACCGCCGCGAAGAAGTGCAGACGCGGTCCCGTAACATTCTCTCTGTTCGCTAGGCCTCTGTCAGGATCCCACCCCTGACAGAGACCCCTGTTGTGAATTTGCTTTTTGCTCCCTCTAGTGGTTACTAGTTTTTTGACTCTGGTTTTTCTGTCATTCCTTTTATCCGCACCTGGGTCGTTAGTTAGGGGTGTTGCTATATAAGCTCCCTGGACCTTCAGTTCTATGCCTGGCAACGTAGTTATCAGAGCTAGTCTGCTGTGCTCTTGTCTACTGATCCTGGTTCCAGTTATATCAGCTAAGTCTGCCTTTTGCTTTTTGCTATTTGTTTTGGTTTTGTATTTTTGTCCAGCTTGTTCCAAATCTATATCCTGACCTTTGCTGGAAGCTCTAGGGAGCTGGTGTTCTCCTCCCGGACCGTTAGACGGTTCGGGGGTTCTTGAATTTCCAGTGTGGATTTTGATAGGGTTTTTGTTGACCATGTAAGTTACCTTTCTTTATTCTGCTATCAGTAAGCGGGCCTCTCTGTGCTAAACCTGATTCATTTCTGTGTTTGTCATTTCCTCTTACCTCACCGTCATTATTTGTGGGGGGCTTCTATCCAGCTTTGGGGTCCCCTTCTCTGGAGGCAAGAAAGGTCTTTGTTTTCCTCTACTAGGGGTAGCTAGATTCTCCGGCTGGCGCGTGTCATCTAGAATCAACGTAGGAATGATCCCCGGCTACTTCTAGTGTTGGCGTTAGGAGTAGATATATGGTCAACCCAGTTACCACTGCCCTATGAGCTGGATTTTTGTATTCTGCAGACTTCCACGTTCCTCTGAGACCCTCGCCATTGGGGTCATAACAGTTTGCCAGGCCAGTATTAAATGTTTAATGCATTGCAGAAGAGGGATTATAAGAAAGAAGATTCTGAGTTTTTTTTTTTTTTTTTTTCTTCTTCCCCTTTACCTCAGAGTGGCTATGCTTGCTGCAGACATGAATGTCCAGACCTTGATTACAAGTGTGGACCAGCTGGCTACTCGTGTGCAGGGCATACAAGACTATGTTATCAGAAATCCTAGGTCAGAACCTAAAATACCGATTCCTGAACTGTTTTCCGGAGACAGGTTTAAGTTTAGGAATTTCGTGAATAATTGTAAATTGTTTTTGTCCCTGAGACCCTGTTCATCTGGAGATTCTGCTCAGCAAGTAAAAATTGTTATTTCGTTCTTACGGGGCGACCCTCAGGATTGGGCTTTTTCGCTGGCGCCAGGAGATCCGGCATTGGCTGATCTTGATGCGTTTTTTCTGGCGCTCGGTTTACTTTATGAGGAACCCAATCTTGAGATTCAGGCAGAAAAGGCCTTGCTGGCTATGTCTCAGGGGCAGGACGAGGCTGAAGTGTATTGCCAAAAATTTCGGAAATGGTCCGTGCTGACACATTTGAACGAGTGTGCACTGGCCGCTAATTTTAGAAATGGCCTTTCTGAAGCCATTAAGAATGTTATGGTGGGTTTTCCCATTCCCACAGGTCTGAATGATACTATGGCACTGGCTATTCAAATTGACCGGCGGTTGCGGGAGCGCAAAACCGCAAATTCCCTCATGGTGTTGTCTGAACAGACACCTAATTCGGTGCAATGTGATAGAAAAACCGCAAATTCCCTCATGGTGTTGTCTGAACAGACACCTGATTTAATGCAATGTGATAGAATCCTGACTAGAAATGAGCGGAAAATTCATAGACGCCGGAATGGCTTGTGCTACTACTGTGGTGATTCTACACATGTTATCTCAGCATGCTCTAAACGTATAGCTAAGGTTGTTAGTCCTGTCACCGTTGGTAATTTGCAACCTAAATTTATTCTGTCTGTAACTTTGATTTGCTCACTGTCATCTTATCCTGTCATGGCGTTTGTAGATTCAGGTGCTGCCCTGAGTCTCATGGATCTCTCATTTGCTAAGCGCTGTGGTTTTACTCTTGAACCATTAGAAAATCCTATTCCTCTTAGAGGTATTGATGCTACACCAATGGCAGCAAATAAACCGCAGTATTGGACACAGGTTACCATGTGCATGACTCCTGAACACCGCGAGGTGATACGTTTCCTGGTTTTACATAAAATGCATGATTTGGTTGTTTTAGGGCTGCCATGGTTACAGACCCATAATCCAGTCCTGGACTGGAAGGCTATGTCAGTCTCAAGTTGGGGCTGTCGTGGTATTCATGGGGATTCCCTGCCTGTGTCTATTGCTTCTTCTACGCCTTCGGAAGTTCCGGAGTATTTGTCTGATTATCAGGATGTCTTCAGTGAGTCTGAGTCCAGTGCACTGCCTCCTCATAGGGACTGTGACTGTGCTATAGATTTGATCCCAGGCAGTAAGTTTCCTAAGGGAAGACTGTTTAATCTGTCGGTACCTGAACATACCGCTATGCGTTCATATATCAAGGAGTCTCTGGAGAAAGGACATATTCGTCCGTCTTCTTCCCCTCTTGGTGCGGGATTCTTTTTTGTGGCAAAAAAGGACGGATCTTTGAGACCTTGTATTGATTATCGGCTTTTAAATAAGATCACTGTCAAATTTCAGTATCCTTTACCGCTGTTGTCTGACTTGTTTGCCCGGATTAAGGGTGCCAAGTGGTTCACCAAGATAGACCTTCGTGGTGCGTACAACCTTGTGCGCATTAAGCAAGGTGATGAATGGAAAACCGCATTCAATACGCCCGAAGGTCATTTTGAGTACTTGGTGATGCCTTTTGGGCTCTCCAATGCGCCTTCAGTTTTTCAGTCCTTTATGCATGACATTTTCCGGAAGTATCTGGATAAATTTTTGATTGTTTATCTGGATGATATTTTGGTTTTTTCTGATAATTGGGATTCGCATGTGGAGCAGGTCAGGTTGGTCTTTAAAATTTTGCGTGAAAATTCTTTGTTTGTCAAGGGCTCAAAGTGTCTCTTTGGTGTACAGAAGGTTCCCTTTTTGGGGTTCATTTTTTCTCCTTCTGCTGTGGAGATGGACCCAGTCAAGGTCCGAGCTATTCTTGATTGGACTCAGCCCTCGTCAGTTAAGAGTCTTCAGAAGTTCTTGGGCTTCGCTAACTTCTACCGTCGTTTTATTGCTAATTTTTCTAGCATTGTGAAACCTTTGACGGATATGACCAAGAAGGGCTCCGATGTAGCTAACTGGGCTCCTGCTGCCGTGGAGGCTTTCCAGGAGTTGAAACGCCGGTTTACTTCGGCGCCTGTTTTGTGCCAGCCTGACGTCTCACTTCCCTTTCAGGTTGAGGTGGATGCTTCGGAGATTGGGGCAGGGGCCGTTTTGTCGCAGAGAGGCCCTGGTTGCTCTGTTATGAAACCTTGTGCCTTTTTCTCTAGGAAGTTTTCGCCTGCCGAGCGAAATTATGATGTGGGCAATCGGGAGTTGTTGGCCATGAAATGGGCATTTGAGGAGTGGCGTCATTGGCTCGAGGGTGCTAAGCATCGTGTGGTGGTCTTGACTGATCACAAAAATCTGATGTATCTCGAGTCTGCTAAACGCCTTAATCCGAGACAGGCCCGCTGGTCATTGTTTTTCTCCCGCTTTGATTTTGTTGTCTCGTATTTACCAGGTTCAAAGAAGGTGAAGGCCGATGCTCTTTCTAGGAGCTTTGTGCCTGATGCTCCTGGAGTCGCTGATCCTGTTGGTATTCTTAAAGATGGAGTTATCTTGTCAGCTATTTCTCCGGATCTGCGACGTGTGTTGCAGAGATTTCAGGCTGATAGGCCTGAGTCTTGTCCATCTGACAGACTGTTTGTCCCGGATAAGTGGACCAGCAGAGTCATTTCCGAGGTTCATTCCTCGGTGTTGGCAGGTCACCCGGGAATTTTTGGCACCAGAGATCTGGTGGCCAGGTCCTTTTGGTGGCCTTCCTTGTCAAGAGATGTGCGGTCATTTGTGCAGTCCTGTGGGACTTGTGCTCGAGCTAAGCCTTGCTGTTCTCGTGCCAGCGGTTTGCTCTTGCCCTTGCCTGTCCCGAAGAGACCTTGGACACATATCTCCATGGATTTCATTTCTGATCTTCCGCTATCTCAGGGCATGTCCGTTATCTGGGTGATATGTGATCGCTTCTCCAAGATGGTCCATTTGGTTCCTTTGCCTAAGCTGCCTTCCTCTTCCGATCTGGTTCCTGTGTTTTTCCAGAACGTGGTTCGTTTGCACGGCATCCCTGAGAATATTGTGTCAGACAGAGGATCCCAGTTCGTTTCCAGGTTCTGGCGATCCTTTTGTAGTAGGATGGGCATTGATTTGTCGTTTTCGTCTGCTTTCCATCCTCAGACTAATGGACAGACGGAGCGAACCAATCAGACTTTGGAGGCTTATTTGAGGTGTTTTGTCTCTGCTGATCAGGACGATTGGGTGACATTCTTGCCGTTGGCTGAGTTTGCCCTTAATAATCGGGCTAGTTCCGCTACCTTGGTTTCGCCTTTTTTCTGCAACTCTGGTTTCCATCCTCGCTTTTCTTCGGGTCATGTGGAGCCTTCTGACTGTCCTGGGGTGGATTCTGTGGTGGATAGGTTGCAGCAGATCTGGAATCATGTGGTGGACAACTTGAAGTTGTCACAGGAGAAGGCTCAGCGCTTTGCCAACCGCCGCCGCGGTGTGGGTCCCCGACTACGCGTTGGGGATTTGGTATGGCTTTCTTCCCGCTTTGTTCCTATGAAGGTCTCCTCTCCCAAATTTAAACCTCGTTTTATTGGGCCTTACAAGATATTGGAAATCCTTAATCCTGTATCTTTTCGTCTGGATCTTCCTGTGTCGTTTGCTATTCACAATGTATTTCATAGGTCCTTGTTGCGGCGGTACATTGTGCCTGTAGTTCCTTCTGCTGAGCCTCCTGCTCCGGTGTTGGTTGAGGGCGAGTTGGAGTACGTGGTGGAGAAGATCTTGGATTCTCGCCTCTCCAGGCGGAGGCTTCAGTACCTGGTCAAGTGGAAGGGCTATGGTCAGGAGGATAATTCCTGGGTGGTCGCCTCTGATGTTCATGCGGCCAATTTAGTTCGTGCCTTTCATGCCGCTCATCCTGATCGCCCTGGTGGTCGTGGTGAGGGTTCGGTGACCCCTCACTAAGGGGGGGGTACTGTTGTGAATTTGCTTTTTGCTCCCTCTAGTGGTTACTAGTTTTTTGACTCTGGTTTTTCTGTCATTCCTTTTATCCGCACCTGGGTCGTTAGTTAGGGGTGTTGCTATATAAGCTCCCTGGACCTTCAGTTCTATGCCTGGCAACGTAGTTATCAGAGCTAGTCTGCTGTGCTCTTGTCTACTGATCCTGGTTCCAGTTATATCAGCTAAGTCTGCCTTTTGCTTTTTGCTATTTGTTTTGGTTTTGTATTTTTGTCCAGCTTGTTCCAAATCTATATCCTGACCTTTGCTGGAAGCTCTAGGGAGCTGGTGTTCTCCTCCCGGACCGTTAGACGGTTCGGGGGTTCTTGAATTTCCAGTGTGGATTTTGATAGGGTTTTTGTTGACCATGTAAGTTACCTTTCTTTATTCTGCTATCAGTAAGCGGGCCTCTCTGTGCTAAACCTGATTCATTTCTGTGTTTGTCATTTCCTCTTACCTCACCGTCATTATTTGTGGGGGGCTTCTATCCAGCTTTGGGGTCCCCTTCTCTGGAGGCAAGAAAGGTCTTTGTTTTCCTCTACTAGGGGTAGCTAGATTCTCCGGCTGGCGCGTGTCATCTAGAATCAACGTAGGAATGATCCCCGGCTACTTCTAGTGTTGGCGTTAGGAGTAGATATATGGTCAACCCAGTTACCACTGCCCTATGAGCTGGATTTTTGTATTCTGCAGACTTCCACGTTCCTCTGAGACCCTCGCCATTGGGGTCATAACAGACCCCCCTGAATCTTCCCCTGCAACACCCTCTGCCACAGGATGTTGCCTGGTTCCAACCCAGTCAGCTTCTCCCTAACTTCCTACCTAACCCCCAGTTTTACCAGATTGTGAGGAGTGGCCTAATACATAGCACCCTTAGCTCCCCCTGGAGGCCAGACCGTGAAGTGTATTGGTGTCTGTGATACCTGGTCAGGTGAACTCCTTCAGTGCCATCAGACGTACCATAGCCCCCCTTAGCGGCAGAGCATCAGTACTGCAATGACCAGGACTCTGGGGCGCTGCAGGGATACCCCCTCTCAATGAGACGGGTGGAAAGATCTGGTGCACCCTCTTGGAAATCGTCCTCAAAGCTGCAGTTTCGCCTAACTCTTACAAACTGACCTTTTGGTAGAATGTTACGTAGATGTCGAGGATGAAAACTCGTAAAATGTAGCAAACTATTTGTAGCAGTCATCTTACGGAATAATTTGGTCTGTATCCGAGCACCATCTTTCATGATTTTTAAATCCAGGAAGTCTATAGTCGGTGTAGAAAGAGAGGCTGTCAAGGTAAAATTCAGAGTGTTATTATTCAGCTCAGAGATAAGTGCTTCGCATTCAGATTGACACCCAGTCTATAAAATCAATAGGTCATCAATATATCGAAACCAACTAAACACTTTCGTTTGAAAAGTGTATGATGGGCGCACGCGTGTCTCCTCCCACCAACCCATGAAAAGGTTGACAGATCAAAAACAAAGTAACTGTTAGGGTATGTGCACACGTCAGGATTTCTTGCAGAAATTTTCCTGACAAAAAAATGGAAATTTCTGCCAGAAATCCGCATACGTTTTTTTTTGCGTTTTTTTGACTCGTTTTTGACGCGTTTTTGATGCGTTTTTTGTGCGTTTTTTCCCAGATGCATAAAATTGCGGGAAAAAGGCAGAAAATCTGCAAAATTAATGAACATGCTAATTTTTTTACCGCGATGCGTTTTTTTCGAGGAAAAAAAATGCATCTATGTGCACAAAACATGCAGAATGCATTCTAAATGATAGAATGCATAATGCATGCGTTTTTAATGAGTTTTTATAGCGTTTTTAGCATGAAAAAACGCGAAAAAAACTCAAAAAAACCTGAACGTGTGCACATAGCCTTAGACAGTACAAAGGACAAGAATGAATGAGTGGTGTGTGTGGTCACCTGAGATTTGTTGATCTAGGAAGAAAGAGACTGCTTTGATGCCTATTGTATGGTTAATGCACGTATATAATGACTTGACATCCATTGTTACAAAAATGGTGTTCAATGGAACGGTCAGATCCTGCAGCTGAGAGGTATCCTGTATGTATGAACCTAAAAGATGAACAAACGGCTGTAAAAAATGGTCTAAATAAATGCAGGGCCTTTCAAAAAGGCTACCAATGCCAGCTATGATTGGCCTACCTGGTGGTTCCTGGATGGACTTATGAATTTTTGGAAGTAGGTACAGGGTAGGCACAAATGGATATTGTGTAGTCTGGAAGGTAAATTCCTTTTTTGTCAGAATAATGTTGCATTTGGCCATGAAGAGTAGTCGATCCATTTTTTTTTTTAAAGTAGCTGTTGGGTCAGATGGTAATACTTGATAACAGTCAATATTGCTCAGCTGGCATTTAGCTTCTCTGGTATACATATCGATAGGCCATAGGAAGATGTTGTCGCCTTTATCCGCCTCTTTGACCATAAAAGATGGATTGTTTCATAGCCTAGACACAATTTTTCGCTCTCTTGACCCCATATTTTCCCCTTGATGACTATTGGGTTTAATTTGGCAATTTCTTTCCAGACTGCATCATAAAATATTTGGACTGTGGGGAAAAAGTGAAAAGGAAGGTGTAGCTTGTGATGGTAGCAGCCATAAATGGCTGGAAGCACTGTTGGAGGCTCCATTACCTGATCCCTCATTTTCCTCCTGTAATAATTATAGGGGATAGCTCAGGAGACTCTTTGCGTGGAACAAGACAACTACAGGACACAGTTTTATAAGTGGTAAAGTCTATATTATCACACGGTGATATTATCACAGGTGCAGAGAGAAAAGCAAGTCCACAACCCTTGGTGTAAATATTAAACGCAGCTTAGCAGTCTATAGAAAACTTCAGAGGAAAATGCAATCAAGCAGAAAGTCAATGAAGCACAGTTATTCTTGAGGATACTTGACACGAATAAATCCTTGACTTAGTCCAAACACAGATAGATAAGCTTATAAGGCAGTTCAAATCATATCTTAGCTCAACCAGGGAGGCCTCGTTAATAGTCTCAGGTTTTTGCAAAGCAGAAACAGCTTACATGTCCAGCAAATGCAGATGGAAGTAAACACGAGCAGCAGATGAAGGAGGATTACTGGAAACTGGTGTATGCAGCAGGAACTCAGAGCAGAGTAGCAGGATCACCACACAGGTTCACAGGAGCAGGTATATAGCCAGGGAGTAATCAGAGGTCAGGAGCTGGATGCAAGGCAGAATACTCTAGCACAGACTGAAGGCTGGGGTGGAGATTTATAGCAGGAAGACACAGTGCACATGAGACCAAAGATGCCATCTTGGAAAAGGGCAGTAATGCACAAAAGGTAAAAAATGTTCAGAGTCCTGACATTACTCCCTCCTTAGAAGCGGCCTCAGGATGATCCTGGACCTGGATTCTCAGGGAATCTCTGATGAAAACGAGAAATCTTCTGTTGGGCATTGATGTTTTCCACAGGTTCCCAAGAGTCTTCCTCAAGGGGATATCCCTGCCATCTTAAAAGATATTGGAGCCGATTCCTGCGAATCCTGCAATCAATAATTTCCTCCACCACAAATTGTTCTTGCCTATCAATCACCACAGGCTGCGGAGGTGGCACAACACATCCCTGGAAGGTATTAGGAGATACAGGCTGTAGTAAAGATGCATGAAAAACTGGGTGTACCTTCATAGTCCTAGGCAGCTTCAACCGGCAGGCCACAGAGCTCACAATACCGTTGATCTTGAAAGGGCCAATGAATTTCTGTCCAAGTTTTTGTGAAGGAACGCTTAACTTCAGATTCTTAGTTGCTAACCACACGGAATCTCCTACCTCGAACATGGGTGCAGGTTTACGGAATCTATCAGCCGATCTCTTATAATGTTCTTGAGCTGTGGTCAGGGATTCCTTCAGAGCCTCCAGATTTTGTCTCATCGCAGTCAGCCTTTCCTCCACTGCCGGAACCGGAGAATTAATTGGAGACCTAGGTAAAATACATGGATGATAACCCAGATTGGCAAAGAAAGATGTAAATTTAGTGGAGGCACTCTGAGAATTATTATATGAAAATTCGGCTAACGGCAGCAACTCCAACCAATCATCCTGGAGATGGCTGACATAGCATCTTAGATATTGTTCCAGCATCTGGTTGGTACACTCAGTCTGACCATTTGTCTGGGGATGGTAAGCGGAAGAGAGACAGACATTAATATTGAGTGCAGAGCAAAACCCCTTCCAGAATCTTGAAGTGAACTGTACTCCACGGTCAGAGATTATCTCATCCGGAACCCCATGCAACCGAAAGACATTTTGTATAACCAAGTTCACTGTATCTTTAGCTGAGGGGAGGCCAATGCACAGAACAAAAAGAGCAGCTTTAGTCAGACGATCAACTACCACCATGATTATATTCATGCCCCCCGATACAGGCAGCTCCACAATAAAGTCCATTGATATAGAACCCCAAGGGCGGGACGGAACAGGTAATGGTTGTAGAAGACCCGTAGGTGCCACATGAGGAGTCTTGTAATGGGCACATACCTCGCAAGAGAGAACATAGTCCTTGGTATCCTTCAGGCAAGTTGGCCACCAGAAGAATCGTCTCAGGAACTCTTGTGTCTTCTGTACCCCCCCCCGGGGCCAGCCAACTTGGAGTCATGTACCAACTTGAGGATCTGCAGACGGACGACCTCAGGGACATAGATACGTCGATCTCTGAACCACATGCCACCCTTAAAGACAAGATCAATATCCACAGGTGGGTTGGCCAGAAATACATCACCGTCATAGGCCTCCATGCACTCCTTCCACAAGTCTTGATCATGGATAACTCTGATGAAATTGGCATCAGATAGAATGGTCTTGGATGGGGCTCCAGGTACGGAATCCGCAGCATGGATTCAGGATAAAGCATCAGCCTTCCCATTACGAGAACCTGGACAGTACAAGATAACAAAGTTAAATTGATTTAAAAATAAGTTCCAACGAGCCTGACAAGGAGAAAGACATCTAGCGGATCTAAGGAACTCTAAATTGCGATGGTCAGTTAGCACTACGATCTGTTGTGCAGCTCCTTGCATATGATGCCTCCATTCTTTGAAAGCCGCAATAATAACTAGCAATTCCTTGTCTCCCACATCGTAATTCTTCTCTGCTGAGGTTAGTCTACGGGAAAAGAAAGCACAAGGATGTAGCAGACCCTTCTCTCCAGTTCTTTGGGAGAGAATAGCCCCCAAAGCATTATCAGAAGCGTCCACCTCCACAATGATTGAAAGTGTTGGATCTGGGTGTACCAACAGTGGTGCTGATGTGAAACAGATCTTAAGCCGATCAAAAGCTTCTTGAGCCTGTGATGACCACTTAAAGGGCTTTTCCTTCTTTGTCAAGGAAGTAATGGGATGGACAATATCAGAAAAATTTCAAATGAAGCTTCTGTAGAAATTTGCAAAACCAATAAAAAGTTGGACCTCCTTAATGTTCTTGGGTACCAGCCAGTCAAGGATAGCCTGAATCTTACCAGATTCCATGTTCAACCCCTGGGGAGAGATGATATAACCTAAGAACTGTATCTCAGAACGATGGAACGCGTATTTCTCCAGCTTAGTATACAGATGGTTCTCTTTCAGACATCTTAAAACAGCTTTGTCATGTTCTTCATGTTCCTGTAGAGAGTCAGAAAAGATTAGAATATCGTCCAAATAGATCACCGCAAACTGGTCCAACAAATCTCTGAAAATGTCATTAGCAAGGTGTTGAAACGTTGCAGGGGCATTACAAAGCCCGAAGGGCATCACGAGATATTCAAAGTGTCCATACCGGCATCGGAATGGTGTCTTCCACTCATCCCCTGGACGAATACGCACCAAATTATAAGCCCCACGAAGATCCAGTTTAGAGAACACCTTAGCATAGCAGACTCTTTCCAGTAATTCGGGAATCAGAGGCAAAGGGTAACGGTTTCGTACGGTTACCTTATTGAGTTCCCGATAGTCAACACAGGGTCTCAAGGTCCCATACTTCTTTTTTACAAAAAATATAGGTGCCCCTGCTGGTGAGGAAGAAGGATGTATGAAGCCTTTGGCCAGATTCTCATCAATATACTCCTTTAAGGCTTGAAGCACAGGTGCCACCAAAGGGTATATGTTACCAAAAGGAATAGCTGCCCCAGGAAGCAGCTCAATGGGACAGTCATAATGCCTGTGTGGAGGAAGCTGCTGAGTTGCTCCTTGTTGGAAAGTTAATCTCCTTGGTCTCCCAATTGATAATTGGGTTCTGTGAATGCAACCAAGGAATGCCTAAAATCACAGGAAAATGAGGAGAAGAAATTAGCAAGAAATAAAGTTGCTCCTGATGATTAGGCTCCAACAAAATTTCAAGGGGTACAGTCTCCTGATCCACAGGCCCAGAGATTTAATGTGACCCATCCACTGTTTCCATGGTAATTGGAGAGGCTCTTTGCTGAATTTCAATACCATGTTCCTTGGCAAATGCGATATCCATGAAATTTCCACCTGCACCAGAGTCAATCAAAGCTGCACTGGAAATCCACTGTCCTGAACACAGGATCTTAATAGGGAGAGAACAGTGAGAGTTCTTCTCCTTCAGCTCCTTGGGGGGTGAAGTCATAGAAAGTGAATGGAATATACGTTTAAAGGCAGGCTACATTCAGAGATGTCAGATTCATCATCACAGTTGTCATACTCCCCTATTGCTGCTAGCACTTTGTTAGGCCATTTAGGACACTTAGGACAATTGATCAAGAAGTGGCCAGACTGGCCACAGTAGAAACATAAACTTTCACGAAGGCGATGCTCCCGGCGCTCATTGATCTCGCGCCTCTGAACGGAATCAATTTGCATGGGCACCTCCTCCACCTCCCGAGAGGTTTTACCTGCAGGCTCTTTGGAAGGAAGGGAAAAGTTAGAAATATGGTTATATGCAGCAAATTTCTCCTGCCTACGCTCAGTAAGGCGAATGTCTATGCACACACAATGCTGTATAAATGTCTCTAGCTCTTGTGGTGACTCAGAGCGAGCTAGTTCATCTTTTATAATACTAGACAGACCCCTTTTAAAAATAGGCAATTGTGCATAACTGTCCCAATTGGTATCTACCACTAATCTCCTGAATGCAGTAGTATACTCAATAACAGAACGTTTAGCATAGCGCAAAGACAACAAAGCAGATTCAGCGGTTGCACGGCGATTAGGGTCATCAAACATTAATTCCATAGCAGCCAAGAAATCATCCAAGTTATTTAACCGTGGGTCACGAGACTCAATCATCGGATTCGCCCAGGCGAGCGCTCTTGAGGTCAGTAGCATTATTACACACAATACTTTGGATCTATCAGTAGGAAAACGGTCAGCATGCACATCAAATTATAGCATACATTGATTCACAAAGCCACTAAATTTGTCGCGATCACCATTAAATCTGAATGGGGGCAAATTAGGTGGGCTAGCTGGTGGCGGTTGCCCAGAGGGTAAAGTCAATTGTGCAGCTATTTGCGTGCTTATGTCCTGAAAAGCCCATCCATACTGGGACTCTATGCCAGCAAGTTTGTTTTCCTGGGCTGCCATGCGGTTGCTTAAGTCCTGCAAAGTTTGTCCAAACACTTATTGATTGTGTTCAAAGCTTCCAAACTTCTTTTGCAGACCTTCCACATCTTTCTGCAGTGATCTAATTATGGAAAACACCTGCTCTAATCTGCTTTCTGCAGTCATTGTTCCAGCAGTTTCCTTTTTTTTTTTTATGGCTGGAGTATCCTGTAATAATTATAGAGGATAACTCAGGAGACTCTTTGCGTGGAACAAGACAACTACAGGACACAGTTTTATAAGTGGTAAAGTCTATATTATCACACGGTGATTCAAACAGGTTCAGAGAGAAATTCAAGTCCACAACACTTGGTGTAAATATTAAACGCAGCTTAGCAGTCTATAAGAAACTTCAGAGGAAAAATGCAATCACGCAGAAAGTCTATGAAGCACAATTATTCTTGAGGATACTTGACACGAATAAGTCCCTGTTTTAGTCCAAACACAGATAGATAAGTGTTATGACCCCAATGGCAGAGGGTCTCAGGAATAAATACCAAGTCTGCATACACAAAAAACCAGCTCATAGGGCAGTGGTAACTGGGCTGACCATATATCTAATCCTAGCACCACAAATAGAAGCATCCGGGGAACGTGCCTACGTTGATTCTAGACGTCTCGCGCCAGCCGGAGAACTAACTAACCCTAGAAGGGAAAAGAAAGACCTGTCTTGCCTCCAGAGAAAAGACCCCAAAAGTTGGATACAAGCCCCCAACAAATAATAACGGTGAGGTAAGAGGAAAAGACAAACATAAGCATGAGCTAGGTATTTAGCAAAAAGAGGCCCACTAGCTAATAGCAGAATATAGTAAGATGACTTATATGGTCAGCAAAAACCCTATTAAAATATCCACGCTGGATATTCAAGAACCCCCGAACCGACTAACGGCCGGGGGGAGAACACCAGCCCCCTAGAGCTTCCAGCAAGGTCAGAAATCACATTTAGTACAAGCTGGACAAAAATACGAGCAAGCAAATAACTCAAAAAACAAAGAAGCAGGACTTAGCTTAATTTTGCAAGAGCCAGGACCAGCAGACAGGAGCAACAGAAGGATCTGATTACAACGATGCCAGGCACTGGACTAAGGATCCAGGAAGTTAATATAGCGACACCCCTGGACTAACGATCCAGGTGAGTTCCAAACTGAAGAAAGACAATCCCAGAGTCATACCACTAGTGACCACAAGAGGGAGCCAAAAAGTCAATTCACAACAGTACCCCCCCCCCTTAAGGAGGGGTCACCGAACCCTCACCAAGACCACCAGGGCGATCAGGATGAGCAGCGTGAAAGGCACGAACTAAATCGGCCGCATGCACATCAGAGGCAACCACCCAGGAATTATCCTCCTGACCATAGCCCTTCCACTTGACCAGATACTGAAGCCTCCGCCTGGAGAGACGAGAATCCAAGATCTTCTCCACCACGTACTCCAACTCGCCCTCAACCAACACCGGAGCAGGAGGCTCAACAGAAGGAACCACAGGTACAATGTACCGCCGCAACAAAGACCTATGGAACACGTTGTGAATGGCAAACGACACCGGAAGATCCAAGCGAAAGGACACAGGATTAAGGATTTCCAATATCTTGTAAGGACCGATGAAGCGAGGCTTAAATTTAGGAGAGGAGACCTTCATAGGAACAAATCGAGAAGACAGCCATACCAAATCCCCAACACGAAGTCGGGGACCCACACCGCGGCGGCGGTTGGCAAAACGCTGAGCCTTCTCTTGTGACAACTTTAAGTTGTCCACCACATGATTCCAGATCTGCTGCAACCTATCCACCACAGAATCTACCCCAGGACAGTCAGAAGGCTCCACATGTCCCGAGGAAAAACGAGGATGAAAACCAGAGTTGCAGAAAAATGGCGAAACCAATGTAGCGGAACTAGCCCGATTATTAAGGGCAAACTCAGCCAACGGCAAGAAGGTCACCCAATCATCCTGATCCGCAGAAACAAAACACCTCAAATAAGCCTCCAGAGTCTGATTAGTTCGCTCCGTTTGTCCATTAGTCTGAGGATGAAAGGCAGACGAAAACGACAACTCAATGCCCATCCTAGCACAAAAGGATCGCCAGAACCTGGAAACAAACTGGGATCCTCTGTCAGACACAATATTCTCAGGAATGCCGTGTAAATGAACCACATTCTGAAAGAACACAGGAACCAGATCGGAAGAGGAAGGCAGCTTAGGCAAAGGTACCAAATGGACCATCTTAGAAAAGCGATCACATACCACCCAGATGACAGACATGCCCTGAGACACCGGGAGATCTGAAATGAAATCCATGGAAATGTGTGTCCAAGGCCACTTCGGGACAGGCAAGGGCAAGAGCAACCCGCTGGCACGCGAATAGCAAGGCTTAGCTCGAGCACAAGTCCCACAGGACTGCACAAACGACCGCACATCCCGTGACAAGGAAGGCCACCAAAAGGACCTAGCCACCAGATCTCTGGTGCCAAAAATTCCCGGATGCCCTGCCAACACCGAGGAATGAACCTCAGAAATGACTCTGCTGGTCCACTTATCAGGAACAAACAGTCTGTCAGGTGGACAAGAGTCAGGTCTACCAGCCTGAAATCTCTGCAACACACGTCGCAAATCTGGAGAAATGGCTGACAAGATAACTCCCTCTTTAAGAATACCAACTGGTTCTGCGACTCCCGGAGAGTCAGGCACAAAGCTCCTTGAAAGAGCATCAGCCTTCACATTCTTTGAACCTGGTAAATACGAGACCACAAAGTCAAAACGGGAGAAAAACAATGACCAGCGGGCCTGTCTAGGATTCAGGCGTTTAGCAGACTCGAGATACATTAAATTCTTGTGATCAGTCAAGACCACCACACGATGCTTAGCACCCTCGAGCCAATGACGCCACTCCTCAAATGCCCACTTCATGGCCAACAACTCCCGATTGCCAACATCATAATTCCACTCAGCAGGCGAAAACTTCCTCGAGAAAAAGGCACAAGGTCTCATCACAGAGCAACCAGGGCCTCTCTGCGACAAAACGGCCCTTGCCCCAATCTCAGAAGCATCCACTTCAACCTGAAAGGGAAGTGAGACATCAGGCTGGCACAAAACAGGCGCCGAAGTAAACCGGCGCTTCAACTCCTGGAAAGCCTCCACGGCTGCAGGAGCCCAGTTAGCAACATCAGAACCTTTCTTGGTCATATCCGTCAAAGGTTTAGCAATGCTAGAAAAATTAGCAATAAAACGACGGTAGAAGTTAGCAAAACCCAAGAACTTCTGAAGACTCTTAACTGACGTGGGTTGAGTCCAATCATGAATAGCACGGACCTTGACTGGGTCCATCTCCACCGCAGAAGGGGAAAAAATAAACCCCAAAAAGGGAACCTTCTGTACTCCAAAGAGACACTTTGAGCCCTTAACAAACAAAGCATTCTCACGCAAAACCTGAAACACCATCCTGACCTGCTCTACATGCGAGTCCCAGTCATCAGAAAAAAACAGAATATCATCCAGATAAACGATCATAAATTTATCCAGATACTTCCAGAAAATATCATGCATAAAGGACTGAAACACTGAAGGAGCATTAGAGAGCCCAAAAGGCATCACCAAGTACTCAAAATGACCTTCGGGCGTATTAAACGCGGTTTTCCATTCATCTCCTCGCTTAATGCGCACAAGGTTGTACGCACCACGAAGATCTATCTTGGTGAACCACTTGGCACCTTTAATTCGGGCAAACAAGTCTGACAACAGAGGCAAAGGATACTGAAATTTAACAGTGATTTTATTCAAAAGCCGATAGTCAATACAAGGTCTCAAAGATCCGTCCTTCTTGGCCACAAAAAAGAATCCCGCACCAAGAGGGGAAGAGGATGGACGGATATGCCCCTTCTCCAGAGATTCGTTGATATACGAACGCATTGCGGTATGCTCAGGTACAGACAGATTAAATAGTCTTCCCTTAGGAAATTTGCTACCTGGGATCAAATCTATGGCACAGTCACAGTCCCTATGAGGAGGCAGAACACTGGACCTGGACTCGCTGAACACATCCTGATAATCAGACAAATACTCAGGAACTTCCGAAGGAGTAGAGGAAGCAATAGACACCGTCGGGGAATCACAATGAATACCCTGACAGCCCCAACTTGACACAGACATTGCCTTCCAATCCAAGACTGGATTATGAGTCTGTAACCATGGCAAACCCAAAACGACCAAATCATGCATTTTATGCAGAACAAGAAAACGAATCACCTCCCGATGTTCAGGAGTCATGCACATGGTTACCTGTGTCCAAAACTGCGGTTTATTTTCCGCCAATGGCGTAGCATCAATACCCCTCAGAGGGATAGGATTAACCAACGGCTCAAGAACAAAACCACAGCGCTTGTCAAATGACAGATCCATAAGACTCAGGGCAGCACCTGAATCCACAAACGCCATAACAGGGTAAGAGGACAATGAGCAAATTAAAGTTACAGACAAAATAAATTTAGGTTGCAAATTACCAATGGCGACAGGACTAACAACCCTTGTTAGGCGTTTAGAGCATGCTGATATAACATGTGTAGAATCACCACAGTAAAAACACAACCCATTCTGACGTCTATGATTTTTCCGCTCATTTCTGGTCTGAATTCTATCACATTGCATCAAATCAGGTGTTTGTTTAGACAACACCACCAGAGGATTAGCGGTTTTGCAATCCCGCAAACGCCGGTCAATTTGAATAGCCAGCGCCAAGGAATCATTCAGACTTGTAGGAATGGAGAAACCCACCATCACATTCTTAATGGCTTCAGAAAGGCCATTTCTGAAGTTTGCGGCCAGAGCACACTCATTCCACTGAGTAAGCACGGACCATTTCCGAAATTTTTGGCAATACACTTCAGCTTCATCCTGGCCCTGAGAAATAGCCAGCAAGGCTTTTTCTGCCTGAACCTCAAGATTGGGTTCCTCGTAAAGCAATCCGAGCGCCAGAAAAAACGCATCAATATTTGCCAATGCCGGATCTCCTGGCGCTAGCGAGAAGGCCCAATCCTGAGGGTCGCCCCGTAAAAAAGAGATAACAATTTTAACTTGCTGAGCTGAGTCTCCAGATGAACGGGGTCTCAGAGATAGAAACAATTTACAATTATCCCTGAAATTCCTAAACTTAAACCGGTCTCCAGAAAACAGTTCAGGAATAGGTATTTTAGGTTCAGACATAGGACTACTGGTAACAAAATCTTGTATGCTTTGCACACGAGCAGCAAGCTGGTCCACACTTGTAATCAAGGTCTGGATATTCATGTCTGCAGCAAGCTCAAGCCACTCAGAGGTAAAGGGGAGGAAGAGAGGAAAAAAAAAAAAAAAACTCAGAATTTCCTTTCTTATTATCCCACTTCTGCAATGCATTAAACATTCAATGTTGGCCTGGCATACTGTTATGACCCCAATGGCAGAGGGTCTCAGGAATAAATACCAAGTCTGCAAACACAAAAAACCTGCTCATAGGGCAGTGGTAACTGGACTGACCATATATCTAATCCTAGCACCACAAATAGAAGCAGCCGGGGAACGTGCCTACGTTGGTTCTAGACGTCTCGCGCCAGCCGGAGAACTAACTAACCCTAGAAGGGAAAAGAAAGACCTTTCTTGCCTCCAGAGAAAAGACCCCAAAAGTTGGATACAAGCCCCCAACAAATAATAACGGTGAGGTAAGAGGAAAAGACAAACATAAGAATGAGCTAGGTATTTAGCAAAGAGAGGCCCACTAGCTAAT